>NW_024871219.1:685000-962901 GCF_019054845.1 Dipodomys spectabilis
CTCTCTCAAGTAAACTGGTTTGGGGACTCTGTGTGTGTGTGTGTGTGTGCGCGTGCACGCGCGTGTGTATGTGCGCGTGTGCATGTGTGTGTGTGTGTGTGTGTGTGTGTGTGTGTGTGTACACGCGCGCATGCGCTTTGTGGTCTGTGGAGCGATTTCCATGGTTCCAGCAACAGAAGAGCATTGTTCAAAGCAAGAGGGTAAGATCTACCTTGAAGATCTACCTCCTGTGAGGCGGCAGGAGGAACGGGTGAACCGTCATGGTTGCGAATGGGCCTCTGGTCTTGGAAACGGAGACACAGGTGTAGGATGAGGCAGAGGTAGTACTGAAGCCTGCTCAGTTCCTTCTGGCCACCGTCTTGCCTGAACTTGGGGGAAGTCATGGAACTTGAAGGCAAGGTCTTCCTCCTTTTTCTTCTGGGAGAGCTGCTCTCAAGACGCTGAGCTCCTCCAGGAAGTTCACCGGGCTTGCCTTGACCTCACTGCTCTGCCTGCCCTCAGACCTGGGCCATCGCTTACAGACAATGAAAATGGCCATAATTTCTGGCCAGATGAGACCTGAAGCTTGGGCACTTCGGCCCAACAGAGCCTCGGGGCCTCCCGCTTATGGATCTTCACAGCCCCAGCTCAAACGTAGTTAAGAAAAACCCATTGAAATCAATATGTAGAATGGCCTATGGTAGATCTGAATAATTTATTATGGACATTAAGCCCAGTGAAAACACAAGGGCAACAGCGATATTTGAATTAAAAAAAAAAAGTGGCGTTTCTGATTTTAGACTGATATATTACCAAAACAGAGCTCAAGCACCCCAGAGCTAATAAAGACTTGTCAGGCTTTCATTAGCACAGATATGAGAAGGAAAGTATAGCTTCAATGTATTTTTGTCTAGTGAAATACAGCACAAGCAGCTCTTTCATTAAAGATGGGCAAATCAAATTTTAATGCCAAGGTCTAGTTAAGAAGTTTTTCTACTGCGCAACAGCTCAGCACTCATTTCCAATATTAATAACTCAGCTAAGCACCTGGTAGGAGGCTCGTCTCTGTTGAGCGAAGGCATTTTATTTTCTGAGAATCCTCGTTTGAGTGATTACATCATAGCAAATCTGACCACATAAGAAGTTACCCTGGAAATAACAATTATTTGAAGCAGTGGTTCAAATAATGAAAACAAGCAGATCCTCTTTTGAATTGTTTAACTGCAATCCTTTAAGAAAAACCCAAACCAAAATAAATGGGAGAGGTAGAGGCAACATTTAGCACAAAGATAGAAAGGTGTTTGTGTGTGTGTGTATGAGAGAGAGACAGAGACAGAGGCAGAGAGTTGCATTTTGAGGGGGGGGGGCTATTTGGAACTTTAAAATTCCAAGAAAGTATATTGAATCTAGCAAGAAAAAGAATTGTAGTAATGCCCAAGTGGCAGATAAGATAGGCCAAGGTCTTTGTACTTCATTCAGTTCCATGGATACAGGAGTCAGATGCTAGAAATGGCTGTAGGGTCCAGTCTCACAAACATCGATGGGAGATAGTAGTGGTCACTTGGAGAATGCCCCCCAAAGGAAGCCTGGACTAGAACTCTCCAGCACCCATGGAGCAAATACATTGACTCTTAGCAGTGAGCAGGAATCCATCTGTAATTGGACTGGGCATGTTCTCCTATGGTCTCCACCTATACGTCTCAGGAGTGTGAGACCAGGTTAGTTGTACCATAGGCCTATATGGAGAAATAACAGGTAATCCAGAGTCTATTACCATCTGCGTCTTATCAGACAGGTCCTAGAAGGGAAATGAATCCTCTTGGTATCTTCAATGGATGAGCGCTCTCCTGAGGAGAGGAGTTGCTCTAGGTCTCTGAGTGATGAGCCTGCTGGTTGCTGGCTTCAGAACAGTGGTTTCTTCTTCTTCGTCTTTTGTGTTTTAGTTTTGACAGACTTGTTCCTATTCCTTCTATGAATCTTAACTACAACACGACAGATTTCTTTTGGGTATGATTGGAAACATTCTGATTTTCATCCTGCCTGTAAATGTTTTGAAGATGGGGGCTCGGGGGGGGGGGGGGGTGGGGGAGGAATGGTAGACTGGGGTAAAGACCATCTTTAAATGCTGCTCTTGGGAATATTTCCCATCAAACTGTTCCTTAGAACATAGTACACTAAATAAATACTCTAAAGGCACAGATGTTGGTGTGCTATCTGGGTAATGTCAAAGGCAAGCAGTCCCGTTGTAGGCTGGGAAATAAGCATAGGTGTTGGTTTGACTCGCTTTGTGATCTGGTCTCACAGGAAAACCGATCTGATGGCACACGGCTCACTTCAGCAGGATGCGTATGTGTGTTCTTTGCTGCTGGTAAACTTAAATTTTATTTACTTATTTATTTATTGGCTGTGAGGCTTGAACTCGGAGCCTGAGTTGAACTCAGACACTGTCCCTGAGCCTCTTTGTACTCAATGCTAGTGCTCTACGACTTGAGCCACAGCGCCACTTCTGATTTTTGAGTGGTTAATAAGAGATAAGAGTTTCATGGGGACTTTTCTGCCTGAGCTGGCTTTGAACAGTGATCCTCAGATCTCTACTTCCTGAGTGTCTAGGATTACAGGCATGAGCTACCAGCACCCTCTGCTAAACTTCATACTTTTCTAAGATCACTTCCAATAATAGAATGTCCTTTGATGCATTTCAGTCCTGAAGGTTTTCTTTCAATAATAAACTCCAGGGGACAAGGGAGACACCTGCTGTTTTCTTTTCTCCTTGGATTAGGGATCATTAATATTATTGTTTGGATTGGGTTATTGATCTTCCCTCTTTTGTGTGCTGTTTTGGTGCATTGGAAAGAACCAAGTTTTTGTTTTTTTGTTTTGCTACTCCACTGATCTTGAACTTGGCCAATGGAGTGGTGGTCATTGGATACAGGCATGGGAAGTGTGAGTTGTTTGGTTTTTTACTGTTGTGATGGCCTTGAAGAGGCCATACCTCAGAACACATCCAACCCTTCAGCCAGGAAGCAGCCAGTCCAGTTTTAATGATCGCTTAGCTTATTCTGAAAAAAAAAAAAATAGAAAAAGCATTCATTGCATGAGGACAGTTGATATCAAATGTTTTCTTTTTCTACCTTTGACAGCTCAGGAGGAGTTGAGACAAAAATAGTACCATTGTTTACATCTTGATGCATAATACATATTTTCTACCAAGACACTGAGAAAAAACCAAGAGCCACATGGGGTTATAATCTGTGCAAGGCACTTTACAAAGCACCTAGCACCTGGCGAACACTCAGTAAACAGAAAATTTATTGTGGTTATTAGTATTATTAGTTGATATGTATTTTTTTTACTGTAGGAACCAGAGTGCCCAAAGACTTGAAAATGGCTGTTTTTGAGTAAAGGGGAATGCCTCCAAGTATTCTATTTTGGAAAACCATCCTGAGCAGCCATTGTTATGTTTGAAAACTATTGGTGACTGTGTTTTTTCACTGAATAGCAAGCTGGGTCTTGGCTGGGGAGAGTTACAGCCTTCTGATGTTTAGTGCGACTTCTTGTAAGGACTTTACGTGTTTTATCTGTGGGCCCTTTATTTAATCCCAGAGACTGATGAAGTAACTCTTCTCGGTATCCCCCATTAGATCCTTCAAGTCCACTCTTCACCATTTCCAACGTTCTTCTTTCCAGCGGGAGATGGAAAGGCAGAAGGAGAGATGAATCAAGCTAGTTCCTTCCCTGGTAATCTACCAAACTGAACCTGAGTTATCTTCCTCCCTCTACTAAACACCCTGGCTTCTATTAGGCAAATTCTCCACTTCATAGAGCTACCCAGAGGCAGGATTAAGTTTCTGGGCAGATTGGGATTGCTAAATAGCTAGCTCCCTGCTATTGCTGGTCACAAACACCTGCATTGTCTCTTCCAATTTCTTTGAACTAGGCTCCTCACTTCTGGTTGTTTGTATATTAGAATCACTCAAAGAGTTAAAAAGTCTGGTCTTACACTCAGCCCATACTCGGGACTAGTGCTGTCCATCAGAAATTGAATTTGGGGTGCTTCTGTGAAGTCTTAACTTTTCTAGTAGCCACATGATCAAACGAATGGTTCACAGAACTCTGGGAAGTGACTTAATGTAATGTATTGGCTTATTCCAATAAATTACCTAGGCCGAAACACGAACAGCCAGGTTAAGAGGTAAACAGGATGGAATCCAGAAAGTTCCTAAGTGAAGTGTCTGTCCTGGGGAGTTGGGATGTATGCCCTGCTCCGCCCGCCCCCCCCCCCCTCCCTGTATTCACCAAGCTGGAAGCTCTTAGAATCTCATTCAAGCGATTGTGTGAAGTATAATCTTCAGGCCTTCACTTTGGATGTGGAAATGTAACTCTTACCTCAGGGCCTTTGCACTGGCTGGTCAAGGATGCTCTTCTGCAGATAACTGCATAGCTCACCCAGCCCCATCTTCAAGCTTCAATCCTCAGCTGCCTTGTCTTTAAAAGAAAAACAAAAATCTTCAAATAATCGTACAAAGGAGTTGGCCTTGAACAAAGCAGTTTCTGAATACATGTGCTTCCTCGTTTGTTTTCTGTGATGTCTTTATCCCCTGTAACACTCTAAACCTCTGCCATGCTTATAGGTCTGATTTAGTACCTGCCTGTCCTCATTAGACTCTGGGATAGGACCCCTTTTCTCACTGTGTGATTGGCTTACAGATGGTCATAGGATCCAGTGGGAGTCAATGAAAAGAAATGATACCTCGCTAGAATATTGAGACTAGCCTAAATGAGCAGAAGGCCTGCCCAAATCATAGATGACACACACATACACAGAGGAGCCCAACTGAGACCAGGATTGCTCGTACAGCTGACTTGGATTCCTGAGAAATAATACGTTGTTCACAGATGTCAGCCCCTGAGTTTTGGGGGGTGTTTTAGAATGATAGAATTGCTAACCAAAAGCTTTGTTTTCGAGGTCTTACCTTAGGAGATTCTAGTAGACTTGGGTGGACCTTTGGGTGCATTTCAAAATAGTTTGAGGGCTGGGAAGGTGGCTCAGTGGTAGAGTGCTTGCCTTGCATGCATGAGGCCCTGGATTTGATTCCTCAGCACCACCTAAGCAGAAAAAGCCCGAAGTGGCGCTGTGGCTCAAGCGGTAGAGTGCTCGCCTTCAGCTGAAGAGCTGAGGGACAGCATCTAGGCCCTGAGTTCAAGCCCCATGACTGACACATACACAAAAGTTTGAATGCTGTTGCCCTCATTGGTTCTAGAAGCAATTACCAATACCCCTCTCTCCTATAAGTAAGTGAACAGGTATGTTATATAGACAGGCATTCCCCACCCACAACCCTGCCACCCATTTTTTCCCCCCCAGCCAGCTGGTGAGCACATTTGTCATAGGGGTTGTGTGGAAACCATTTGGCACACGTCAGTAGTAGCAGATTTTTCAGGTGACCAGGTCCTGAGATACGGGCAGAAGGAGTGGTCGGGGAATCCCCGCAGCTGGAAATTAAAAGGGGGATGTGTGGGGGGGGGTTGCGGAAAGCATCAAGGTTTCTAGACACTCAATTTGAACTCTATTACATGAAACGCAGGCCCTCTGAGAGAGGTGTTTGTTCTGGACCCAGCTGCGTTCAACTCCGAGAATGGCCTGTGGGGACAGATCTGTCACCGGGTGCCGTGCGCAGGTGTCTGGTGGAAGACAGAGGACTCTCCCTCCCCAGCCCGTCTGTGAGCCAGCCAGGGCTGTAATTGAAGCTAAGCCTGACCTGAGCTTTCCTTGGCACAGAGGCCGCACGCGAGGAAAGCTCACATGAGTGTCTCTGCCTTTCTGAATATAAACAGTAGTGGTTTAGTAGAGTTTAGTCAACTAGGATCTGTTCTTGCCTGGTGTGGGGGAGAAGGGGAGTGGAGGCAGTGGGGGGGGGGGACCATGGGATGATGTCAGGGTTTCCCACCAGCACACAGCAAACACACAAAATTTATTCCCAGGCTCACTGTCTACCTTTCCACGTGGCAGCCTGTCTTACTTCCAGATCATTCTACCATGCAAAAATTCTCCATGAGCCGGTGGCTCATGCTCTTGTCATCTGGGCTACTCAGGAGGCTGAGATCTGAGGATTGCTGGTTCGAAGCCAGCTGAGGCAGGAAAGTCCACGAGACTCTTATCAAATGAACCACCAGAAAACTGGGAATGGAGCTGTGGCTCAAAGTGTTAGAGCACAGGCCTTGAGCAAAAGAGCCCAGGAACAGTGCCCAGGTTCCTGAGTTCAAGCCCCATGACCAACCAAAAAAGAAAAAACATCCAAAGTTCTTAATGTGTGAGAAGATTATCGAGGCACTTTGTTAAAGGAATGAGAAAAGAAACGATCACTGTTATTTTAGCATTGATCTTAGAAGCCCTGGCCAATGCAATTACATCAGAAAGGAGAAAACACAATTATCATCATCTGCAGTTGATGTTGCCCCATAAAAACTAAGAAAATTGATGGAAAAAATTATTAGAAACAGTTAAGAGGAAGGTGGCTCATTATAAAATCAATGCACAAAAATCAATAGCTTTTTAAAATATTTTACTTTTTATTATGAAGTCTTGCACATAAAAGTATTATGTGTGTATTATACATATAATTTAAAATACATATGCCATTACAGTTAAGGAGTAACCAATAGTTACTGATCGCATTTCATTCTTCCTTTGAAAAACATCAATTGTTTCATTTTTTCTTTTTTTTTATTTATTGGTGCTAGTGGGATTTGAACTTGGGGCCTCATCGTTGGTAGTCAAGTGCTCTACTACTTGAGCCATTATTCCAGCCTAAGAAACATCCACTGTTGATCATCACCTGGTTATTTACAATGGTATCCATTTCATAAATTCCCTAATTAATGTTGGTTCTTCGGAATGGATCTAGAAGAAAATAATAGGCCTCACACTCATGCACACAAAACGAGTTTAACAATGAAGAAAGAAATCATATACAAATTGAGATCTGTCTGTAAAACCATAATAGGAAAATTAATGGATAGCATACCTCTAATATTAAAAAAAAAAAAACACCCCAAACTGTGCCAAGATACTGGTGGCTCATGTCTGTAGTCCTAGTTGTTGGGGAAGCTGAGGTTGAGAGAAGAAAAATTCCAGGCTAAGTCAAGTTCAAAAAGTTCTTAAGATCCTATGGCACGGAAAAAATCCTGGCTGTGGTGGAATCCTATCCATGGGCAGCATACGTAGGAGTCTGTGGTCCAGGCCGGCCTCAGAGCCGAAAGCAAAACCCTGTCTCAGAACAAACAGAGCTACCTGAGCCCCAAGCGCCGTTCATCTCCTTTCTGAAAGTGAAATTCAGGAAACTCTTCCTGTTCTGTTTTCTGACCATGTGCATGGCTTTCTTCCGTCATTGAAAATGTTTGTATTTCAAAAACCAGGCAGTTCTATAGATGGAGACAGGAACTCTTTCTTTCTAAGGAAGAAAGTATGAGATAAAGCACAGAATAAGATGCACATGATAATACTAATACTGGTATCTAATATGTTGTGATTTTTTTTTTTATTATGAGTCAAGAATTCTTCTACAGTCCTTGATGTATTGGTTGATTTTTTTTTTTCTTCTCACGAGATGCTAAAGAGCTAGTAACTGTTAGAAACTCTGGTTCACTTGCCAAAGTCATCCATCAAGTGTATCATGCACATAGGATTTTCTTTTTCTTTTCTGTGGTACCGAGGATTGCATTCAGAGCTTTGCGCTTGCTCTAAACACTCACAGATGCTAGATCCTCATCTCCAGCCTTTTGTCCTCTGGCTGTTTTGAAGACTGGGTCTTAGCCAGGCACTGGTGGCTCACGCCTGTCATCATAGCTACTCAGGAGGCTGAGATCTGAGAATCGAGGTGCAAAGCCAGCCCAGGCAGGAAAGTCCGTGAGACCCTTACCTCCAGTGAGCCACCAGAAAACCGGAAGTGGCGCCATGGCTCAAGTGGTACAGCACTAGCCTTGAGCTGAAGAGCTGAGGGACAGCGCCCAGCCCCAGAGTTCAAGCCCCATGACCGATGAAAAAAAAGATTGGATCATTCGTGTGTGTGTGTGTGTGTGTGTGTGTGTGTGTGTGTGTGTGTGTGTGTTTGCGTGTGTTTGCGTGTGTTTGTGTGTGTTTGCCCAGGCTAGCTCAGACAGCGATCTTCCTATTTTATGCTTTTTACTGTATCTGGGATGACAAAAACACATGCCATCACACATAGGGTTTTTGTTTTTATTTTTTTCTGTTTAGGTGACATCTCACTATTAAAATTTTTTTTTTTTGCTGATCTGAAATCACGATCCTCCCAATCTTAGCCTCCTGAGTAACTGGGGATGACAGATACATGCCACGGTGCCCAGCTACTGTTTGAGAAATGTTTTTCAGAACTTGCTTTTCTTGGGTCTACCCTCAAACTCTGATCCTCCCAACCTCAGCCTCCCAAATAGCGAGGAGGACAGGCACAAGCCACTGGCACCTGACTGGGAGTCACGTTTACAAGGCAGGCATTCCACCGCTGAACCATAGGCCTCCGGGTCTTCCTTCTTGAAATTTTATGTCTTAGAGAGAATGGGTCTTAGGCTAACTTTTCCCAGGCTGTCCTTGAACTTGGATCTCCCTATCTCTACCTCCCAAGGAGCTAGGATTACAGGTATGAGTCGCCACACCCAGCTTGCACATGGGATTTAAATGTAGGCTTTGTGAATCCATGGCTCATGGAGCAGACTACGACATTCCTGATACAAGACAGCAGAAAACCTGCAAACCCTGTCCAACCCTTCAGCATGACTTCCTTTTTTTTTTGTCAGTTGTGGGGCTTGAACTCTGGGCCTGGGTGCAGTCCCTCAGCTTTTCAGCTCAAGGCGAGCACTCTGCCACTGGAGCCACAGCACCACTTCCGGTCGTCTGAATGGTTTATTGGAGTCTCATGGACTTTTCCTGCCAGGGCTGGCTTTGAACCATCATCCTCAGATCTCAGCCTCCTGGGGAGCTAGGATGAGCTACCAGTGCCCGGCCACCATGATTTCTTATTGTACTTCTTATTCTGTATCTATACTGTGCAATAATAGCAGCCACTGGCCACATCTGTATTTAACTTGAAACTAATTGAAATCAAACGAAGAGGAAAATCAGTTCTTCCATCTCAAGTGCCCCAGTAGCCACAGGTGGCTAATGGCTGTTATTAAACTTCTTGGCTATAGGACATTTCCATCATTATAGCATGTTTTATTGGGCAGTACGCTCCGTAGAGTTCCATGTTTGAATTTCATAATAGGTGCCATTACTGATTTACTTTTGTAATTAGGTAGAAGAGATAGATGACAGAAAGGAAAACGATCATTCAAAACTAAATTTCTTTTCACCCTGTTTCCTGACTTTCTTCAAACCTCTGCATTTCCTTCCCCCTTCAGTGTTTAAAAGCAACACATGACTTCAATCAGTGAAAAGTTCACTCAAAACTGTTCTGTGTGTCCTGGAAGTGCAGCATCCTCTAACACAGGGTTATGTTCCTGTGGACAATTCACAAACATTCACAATGGGCATTATTTTCAAGACATGTTACCCAAACCAAGAATTGTGGATGCATGTTGCATTTGATCCTGGGGTGGAGGTTCGACACAGAGGAGGCCTATCCCAGGGAGATGTCAGCCAGGAAATCAGAGCGGAGGATTGGAGCTGTGCTTCAGGGTTAGCGAGTAGGCTCTTTTAGCCACACCTTCAAGTTAATGAAACCGGTGCCTTAATATATTCAAACACATATACCTGCCTGGGGAGGACTTCGATGAATCAACATTAAGTACCCAGAACGAGAAGCAAACAAGGTAATTATAAATGCAAATGCCAACAAAACACATAGGAAAGGAAGAGGACCCGTAGGAAACTAGATGGCTCAGCCAGCTATGGCTCTTGGGTCTCCAATCTGGGTTAGAGCTCAAGGATTGCTCAGTAACCCAAAATCAACGGAAACTCTAATCGGGGTGGGGATGAAATGACTGATGGAGGCTGGCAAACGTTTTTGTTTTTTTTTGTAAAGAGCCAGATAAATATTTCAGGCATGTGGGCCATATGGTCTCTGTGAAAACTACTCAGCTCTGGCTGTCAAAACAGGAAAGCAGCCATAGACAGTACATAAACAAATGGGTGTGGCTTCATGAACATCTTCCTTGCCCAAAACACGAGGCCCATGTTGGTGACCTCCAGGGGGGGCGGGGGGGGGCAGGGGAAGAGAGAGAGAGAGAGAAAGAGAGAGAGGAAGGAAATTTAATAAGAGAAATAAGGCTTCATATTTCACAGGGAAGTCGAGCCTTAATGTCCGTGATCAATATATTCTTTTAAATGTTGTTTTATTTTACTTTCAACACCCACAGTAACGATCGAAGACTTTACTTTTCCATACCTGCAGATGCATGCCAAACGCGAACGGGAGTGTGGGCAATGGGAGACTGGTCGTTACGAGAGCAAGCTTTGTAGAACTGTTGATTTCATTAATCCAAGTACTTGGTATGAAAGCCGGGTACAAGAACTGCATTAAAAATATTAGAATTCATGTGGGCAGCGAGCTGTAGGCCAGGTTATTTTTAGGTGATGAAGAAAAATAAGGTCGCACAGTCGCGGAGCGTCTAGGAAGGAAGGAGTGAAGGACGTTGAAGCTTGCTCTTGGGTTTTCTCTCCTCTTGTCTCCCCCCTGTCCATCCCCCAACACACCCCCTCACCCCGGATACACAGACAGGTGCATGTCCGAAAGGCTCCGTGCCTAGAAGCTGAACGCATGCACACCTATGAATTCCTCAGTGCTGGGCTTGTATCAGCAGCGTCCTGTGCTCTTGTCAGTGGTGATTGGCACAGCTCTCGTCACCAGCACTGATTGGACAAGCTCCCCATGGTTTCACCTGATTGGGCGTCCATGTGTCTGGCCAGAGATGAGCTTCCCTCCATTGCGCATAGGTGGGCAAGGTGCACAAGACAGTTGGGTAGCCCAGAGATAGGTTGGAGGGAGGGTGGTGGCGGTGACGACTGGTGATCACATGCTGGTGCTAGAGCTGCCCCTGAGCTGGAAAGCCGAGGCCAGAGCCTGGTTCTCTGGAAAGCACTCCCGAGGTTCTGAGTCCCGGCAAAGGACTCGCCGTCAATGAATGAAAGCTAATTTCTGCCCTTGTGCATCATCGGGTCTATGCTCATTAAATAAATTGCTAATGTCTTCCCAGGCGTTATGAACACATTGGAAATTAGGCCTCTTCAGAAATGCTGCTGCTGCTTGTGTTCCAAAGAGCATCAGGGTCAGGGATGAGAAGGAGGAGGAGGAGGAGAGTGACCAGTGAGGAGGGAGGGTGGGATGATCCGATTCCTTTTCTCTGCTCATTAAAGAATTACAAGGCGGTGAAGTGTGTAAGTGTATCTGAAAGTGAATGAGAGGAAAGCAGCTCTCCATCTGCAGAGACCTCAAAGAGGAGTCCACCAGAGTCCTTTGGAGAGAGGCTGGTCCAACTCCAAAGCCTAGGCTTTTTTACATGTGTTGGTTACAGTGTTTAACCTCCTCTGGTTTCCGAGGAGTTTCACCAGCACACACAGCTTTAGGAGATGTGCGTATTTTGAAGTGGGAAGGTGGCTCAGTGGTAGAGTGCTTGCTTCGCATGCATGAAGCCCTGGGTTCCATTCTTCAGCACCACATACACAGAAAAAGCTGGAAGAGGTGCTGTGACTCAAGTGGTAGAGTGCTGGCCTTGAGCAAAAAGCAGCTCAGGGATAGCGCCCAGGCCCTGAGTTCAAGCTCCAGGATTGGCAAAAAATAAAAATCAGAGATGGGCATATTTCAACCATACAAGGCACTTAGCAACAATGATCAGCTCACCCATTCCCGCTCCAAAATAAGATAGATCACAAAGCATATGATGACATGGTTCCACAGCCAAGTGGCAGAGAGAGAGAGAGAACTATAGATAGGGCAAGCAAAAGATCTAGACTACCAGGGAAGAGCTATGAAAGTCATTCGCAATAGTCCAAGGAGCAGCCTATGAAATGGACAAATTGGGATGGATCTTGGGTACACTTCAGAAGAACGATGATAGCCTTCAGAAGAAAGGTTCTCCCCGGGCATGCGGGGGAGGGGGGCCCTCAGGATAGGGAAAAAGCACGGTGCTTGAGTTATTTAAAAATAAAGCATCACAAGTCTTTAGGGTCTCCTCCCGTCCTGCTCTGAGGGAGGGATTGGAAGAGAGGGGCGAGGAGATACCTTAATGGGTCATTTTCATCTCCAAAAAGATGGACTGTTCTTACGGTACATTGAGATTTCTGATGAGTTTCAGTGTCTGCCTAAGTACCCATGACGTTTCCCACACTGAGCCGAATGAGGGATGTGTCAGGCTCTAGATAACTGGGAGAGGCGTCTTCCCCGGTGGCATCTCTCTCCTCTCCCCCACCCCCCCTTGCTCAGGGGTTCTATGGCTGAGTCATAGAGCCAGCCCAGCCCCACCTGACTTTCAAAGGCTGTCACTCCAGTCCAAGGGCTGTGGTCCTCAGCCAAAGCACCCCCCCCCCCAAGGCCATTGGGAACAGTGACATATGCTAAATAGTCTGGCTCCCTGAGAGCTGGAGCAGACCCTGCTGGGAGACTCATAAAATCCTGCCTGCAATTCCCAGCCTCCATCTGCTCCGAGAGGTGTTTGTTAGGCTTCGGGCTGGTGGGGTACGCAGGGAGCTGGGCTAATAGCATTGTTTGCCGAGTTAATTGTTCTGTTTGATCTGAGGCTCTTCTAGGATGCACTGGGAGCCAGGAGGTGTTTGGTCAGGGTTTTCCTTGGGAGCAGCATTTACCTTGTCAACTTGGAAAGGGGAAGGAAGGAAAAAGGAAAGGGGTTGCAGAAAAGAGAAAAAGTGGGTGGGCTTCCATTATGAATAATTAGAGCAACGGAGAAGCGAGTCTGCAAGTAATTTAAAGCGGGGTTCGGTGCGTATGTATGTATGTATGTGTGTATGCATGCATGTGTGTGGCAAAACTAGGGCTTGAACTCAAGGCCTGAGTGCTATCACTTTGTTGCTCTAGCATTTGAGCCACACTTCTACTTCTGACCATCAGTAGTTAATTGGGGATAAGCATTTCAAGGAAATTTCCTGCCTGGGCTGGCTTTGACTCTGATCTTCAGATCTCCATCTCCCAAGTAGCTAAGATGACAGGTATGAACCATGGGTGCCCAGCTAAAGCTGGAAAAAAAAATAATGCACCCCATACCTCTAATTTATCTACAGTGTTTACATTCTAGAAGCTTCCTGTAGGTTACAACAAAGGGCACACATGAAATAAGGCTCTTAAAATAAAATGTCAGACACAAGCCTGAGCATGGGGAGGAATAAATCACACTCACACCATAGCATAATTTGCCTGGCAAAAAAAATAAAACCCCAACATAAACAACAACCAAACAACCTAAGTACTAACTTAGTCTGGGATATTAGAAAAGAAGCGGAGGCATAAATGGAAGCACTCAGGAGATCTGATTTCTCTGGTTTGATGAAGGGAATGCATTGTCAGATCAGAAAGAGAAGAGAATTTATTTCCTGACCCTAAATTCTGGAGGCAACATATTGAGGGAATATATTTTTTTTTCCTTATCGTCTCTCCACCCAGTGAGGTTGTCTTCCAATAAATAAAATTATTCAGAAATAAGTCATTGCTCAAAATACGGTCCAATGGCTTGCCCTGTATGGATGGTGGCCCTGTTACTATTAGTGACAATTCCTTCCGTCTCCGGGGAAATAAAGCAGGACAGGATATGTTGCGGGTGTGTGTGTCGTGGGGGGGTGGTGGGCAGGAGGGAAGTCTAGGAGCTGAAGGTTTTTGTATAGATTCTAAAACGAAAAGCCATGTTGGTAGCGGGGTTACAACATGGGAGGGGGGGCACCAAGTGTCCTCCCTCTGCCAGTTAATGGTTCTTCCCACTAAATGTTGTGGTTTCATCTATAAACGATCCGACTCCCTTCCCCTGCTCTTTCTTCACTTGTCTGGGAGTTAATGAGTCACTTACATTTTCAGCAAATAATGTACGTGCCTCGATGCTCTTGACAGTTCTCCTGAACTCTTAAAGCGTTCTTGAAGCTCACATACTGACGGTGTATCTGCGGAATCCGGGGTCCAGTGTGTGTGTTGATAAGACAACCAGTCATTTTGATAGCAGCTAAGGTTGAGATCCTCCGTGTGCTGTTTTAGGGTGGAGGGACAGCCTCGCTAAAGAGGAAATTGAGAGTGGAATTCAGCAGAGGCCTGGTTATAACTGCGTTTTATGCACCACGACATCACATCCATAGGAGTACCAGAGAATTCGAAGGCAGCGGCGTAACTAGCTACTTGACTAAATAAAATCACCGGCTACCCATCATTTCTCAGATCATTCAGCTTTGCACGTATCATATCTTTAAGACAAAAAGTATGTTGAAGAAAATAGGGTGAGCCCGGTGGCTGACACCTGTAATCCTAGTTACTCAAGAGGCTATGATCTGAGGATCCAAGTTTGAAGCCAGCCTGGGCAGGAAAGTCCGTGACACTCTTTTCTCCAAGAACCACCAAGAAGCTGAAGCAGAGGTGTGGCACGAGTGGTGGAACACCAACTTTGAGTGGAAAAGATAAGGAAAAGGCATCCAGGCCCCTAAGTTTAAGCCCTAGTACCAAGACAGACAGACAGACACACACACACACATACACACACACACACATACACACAGTGTGTGTGTGTTGGGACTACAGGAGTAATGAGATACTTGGGTCTGGTTCTCCCCCGCCCCCCAAGGCAGAAAGAATGAAATTATCTTACAGCTCTTCCATGAATCACCAGGATAGGTTTCTGAAAGTCTTAGGAAAAGAAATGCATATGGGTGTGAGAACCATAATCTTTCCTAGTATTTTTCAGGGAAATAAAGATCTGTTGAGCCCTGATTTGTTCATATAAAAAATAGCAATGATCTCTTTTTCTTTCTCTTTTTTTTTTTAAAACTGCAGTTACTGTGAGAGTTAATTGAGAAGATCTAGCACATTGATGGTGCATGTGTGTGTTTGTGTG
Source organism: Dipodomys spectabilis (assembly GCF_019054845.1). Classification (NCBI taxonomy): domain Eukaryota; kingdom Metazoa; phylum Chordata; class Mammalia; order Rodentia; family Heteromyidae; genus Dipodomys; species Dipodomys spectabilis. Next base: position 700,031 of record NW_024871219.1, read on the forward strand.
TGTGCACGTGTGTGCACTGGTATTGGGATGTGAACTCAAAGCCTAGGTGCTGTCCCTTAACTATTTTGCTCAAAGCTGGTGCTCTGCCACTTGAACCATGGCTCCATTTCTGTGCTTTTTGGTTAGAGTCTCACAGAGACTTTGTTACCCAGCCTGGCTTTGAACTGTGATCCTCAGATCTCAGCCTCCTGGGCAGTGAGGGTTACAGGCGTGAGCTACCTGTGCCCGGCATGATGAGTGTTGGCTACTGGAGTCTCCCCTCGTTCCCCTCGCTCCCTCCGTGTTAACTTATGGGACCTTTAAACACTTGTGATTTCCTGGGTGCAGACAGGTCAAATTCCCTCCAGTTCACTGATTCAGCAAAACTGTTCTCTGTGCTCTGCCTCTAAAGCTCCTCTTTCTTCTCCTTCAGGCTCCTTGGGGACTGGGTTCATATTTCTGCTCATGCTTCTATCTCATGACAGCTCAGATGTTGCAGCTGCTTGTGTGTGTGTGTGTGTGTGTGTGTGTGTGTGTGTGTGTGTGTGTGTGTGTGTGTGTGCGTGTGCGTGTGTATGGGGGGGGGCGTTGTTGGGTCCCCAGGTGGCAGAGGTAGTCCCCAGGCTTTCTCCAGCAGCTACCATGCGAATGTGCCTGTGCCAGGCACACATGCAGGTTATTGGCGATTGGCTACTGGTTATTTACTTGGAAGCTTAGGGATGCTTCAGGTGAGAGACTTACTGAGCGTTTAAGCCTGGGTTTATGGTCTTTCTTGGCAGAAAGGTCAGAATGCTTTTGTGTACAAGTGTCTGAAATACTATCAACTCATTATCACCAAAGGGAGTCCACCGGCTTCTGTAACTAAAATGGCTCGTTGAGAGCTGCTTTGAACCCTGCATCCGGTGGTGTTTCCTCCTCTGCGTCAAGAATATGTAGCTCTACCTTTTACTTTTTCTTTTTTTCTCTTTTGTTGTAGGGCTTGAACTCTGGGCCTGGGTGCTGTCCCTCAGCGAGCGCTCTACCACTTGAGCCACAGCGCCACTTGCGGCTTTTTCTGCTTATGTGGTGCTGAGGAATGGAACCCAGGGCCTCATGCATGCAAGGCAAGCGCTCTACCACAGAACCACCTTCCCAGCTACCTGCCCCCAGAAGCTTAATCTAAATGTGAAAGCCCCTTTCCCCATACCCCCACCTACCTCCCCAGGTAGACAAGCACCTGAGTTCTTCTGAGCAGGCCACGCCCCCCTGGAGCAGGTTCCCAGAACCAGGCCTGCGCCATAAACTCTTAAAACCCTCCAGCTGCCTGGGACTCTACCCATATGCATGATCTTACTATTCAAAGTCCCTCCCCTCCTGCCCCCCCCCCACTTCCTGTCTCCTGACTCTCCTCAGGTCACCATGGCATCCCACTTCCTTAAAGCTGACCTGGTCTTTTGAGGTCGATACCTTTGTCTGTCTGCATTCTTCTCCCCTTTCGACTCCGTCCTTTTTCCCTCCAACCCCTCAGACCCTTCCTGGGTCATATGCATTCTTTATTCAGTAAGAAGTTGGGCGAGGGGCTGGGAAGGTGGCTCAGTGGTAGCGTGGCTTTGCCTTGCATGCATGAGGCCCTGGGTTCAATTCCTCAGCACCACATAGGCAGAAAAAGCCAAAAGTGGCACTGTGGCTCAAGTGGTAGAGAGCCAGCTTTGAGCTGAAGAGCTGAGGGACAGCGCCCAGGCCCAGAGTTCAAGCTCCACGACACACACACACACACACCCAGAGTTCAAGCTCCACGACACACACACACACACACACACACACACACACACACACACACACACACACACACACACACACACACACACACACACACACACACACACACGTACACACGTTTGGGGAGACAGTGGGCTGTTGTCCCTCTTTCCTGGACTTCAGAATCTTTCACCCAGGACGCCTCCATTACCGGTTTAGAATTGATAGGTAAGGAGGGAGTCTCAACGCTACCACTGGACTCTTCTATAAGAAGAGTGTCCGTGCTGTCCTGTAGGAGAGTCTCTTGTCCAGCCGCCATATAGCAAAGATTCTCCGGCTCTCTCTAGGGACCCCGGTTCAACGTTAAAAACCAGCGACACTCTCATTCACTGTTATTCGCTCTGTTACAAACGCCACCAGAGCGACTCACAGGTCTGTGATGAGCCATCGCATTAACGTGAATGAATGAACATGTGCAGGAGCCAGGGCACAGGCTCGCGCACCGGACACCCGCCTGCTCTAGGAATTCAAACAAATGTCACCTGACTGATGGGTGAGGTCACTTCTCCCCCCACCCCCGCCGCCCCCTCTCCCGGCTTTTCCCTAGGGATGTGCACAGAAGAACATACTAAATGTTAGAGCTGTACCCTGTTTGGGAAGCTTGGGCATGGGCAGAGTCTTTAAAGGAGAACACGAATGCCTTTGTTCCCTGCTCTTTTTGTCTGTCTGTCTGTCTGTATGTATTTTGGTTGATTTTTCTCCTCCTAGTGAAGCTGGAAAAAATGTGGGTTGTCCAGCGTGGGGGAGCGCAAAGCTCCCAGGGAAACGACACCCCCCCTCTCACATCGAGACAGGGTCTCGACCCCATTTCAGAGCTCCGGCCGCCCATCTTCCAGGGTAAACGGGATGCGGACGTCTGTGCCTCTCCCTGGGCTCTCCTTGAAGTTGCCAACTTATCCCACGGCCCCGTGGTTTTGTCCACGGTGGTCTGATGCTGTTTGTGTGTGGCTCAGGCCCTCATCAAAGCCTGCCTCCCACATCCTGGTGTCCACTGCTCATTCTCCCAGAGGCTCCCACCCGACTAGATTCGGGGACCTGAATGCATTGCCAAGGGGGGGGGGGAGGGAGGGGATGGAGAAGGGAGCACAGGCCTTACAGCTCGCTCGCTCTTGATGTGCCCTTCTGGTCTCCCATCAGAGTTCTGGGATGACAGACAAGCCGTAAGCCACACGAGATCAGTTCCAGGCTCTTCTCTTACCTTACCTGTGGCTTGCGTGGGATCTACTCCCTTGTGAGCAGGCCTCTGGTGAGATGGGCAGCTGCTGCAGTCTGTGATTGGCAGAGAACACCATGAATGCCAAGGCCTTGCTCCCGGCACATTCTGTGTCCCCCCGTGGGTGGAGGACAGGCTGGTGGGGGCGGGGGATGAGAATTAGCCTTGCTGTTGACTTCCAGGGTGATAGGGGGAGCGGGGGGACCTGTAGCATGTTGTCAGTGAAGTGGGTATCGACAGTGGTGACCAGGAACGGGCCCTCTCTCCCCAACAGGTTACTGTCATGACAGTGCTTTGCTTTGTGGCTTGAACTCTGGGCCTGGGCGCTGTCCCTCAGCTCTTCAGCTCAAGGCGAGCGCTCTACCACTTGTGCCACAGCACCACTTCCAGTTTTCTAGTGATTTATTGGAGATAAGAGTCTCACGGAGTTTCCTGCCTGGGCTGGCATTGAACCTTGATCTTCAGATCTCAGCCTCCTGAGTAGCTAGGATGACAGGCGTGAGCCACCGGTGCCTACATTTCACACCATGGGCTAACTCCTTAACCCTCTCCCTCCCCCCCCCCACTTTAATCTTTTTGTCCATTTGACGCTGACCTCTGGTCCTCTTCTTTTCTCCTTGGTATCCCCAAAGAGGGTAACCTCAGTATCTGTCTCTGAACCCTACTCTTTCTCTTTCTCTACAGGATTCTGATCCTATCTTTGCAGTAGGGTCTTGAATCCCCAAACATAACATCTCCCCCCCTAACACCCCCAGAGCTATCATCTCTTGTCCCAAGTATGTGAAAGCCAGTCTACCACGTTTCTCCCCGGACCAGGCTCAGGCCTAGCAGCAGCTACGATGTCTCATGAGTTTGACTTGTGCCAACATTTGCCTCGTCTTCCTTCCCGGCTTCCTTTTCATAGCCACCCTGCTTCAGCCTGCCCTTTGCTGCGCCTAGGCTGTTGGCTCTTACCAACCTTTAAGCTGGCATCTCAGCCTGTGAGGTGAGGTTATAGGGGGACCCCCATGGTAATTAAGATCATTTCTATCCCCCCCGCCCCAAAGATCCAGAGGCTGGAAATAGTAACGATGCTCTGTTCTAGGAAGTAAACATGAAATGATCACCTTTCTTGCCCACCCCTAAGCCTGTGACCCGAGATTGTTTTTTTCCCACTCAGTCCTGGTATTTATGTATGCAAAATCGGGAGGTTTTGCAGGGGGAGGGCACAGGTCACCACTCAGGTCTGTCTCTGCCCCCGCCAGGTCTCCACAGCTGGGTCTCACAAGGCCCCTGCCAGTCTGTGGGCCTGGTGGGGGAAGTGGCTGCGGTTCATCCCACGCAGATTGTGAGCAGACATGCCAAGCGCCAGCCCTACGGGAGACTCAAGGACACGGCAGCAGGTCCTGAAGCCTGGGACTCTATTCAGGAACACAGGCAACTGGAGGCAGCAGCAGGCAGCCAGGAGTAGAGTGGCGGGCCGGATGGGAAGAGGCTGCAGCAGGTCCCATAGTTTGGGCAGGGAAGAATGGACATGCACTGACCACAGGCAGGAAGGACGTGAGGCCTTGTTCGGCTCCAGGCGTCCATTGCTTCTGCTATTGCTCTTCTTCCTGCAGCTGGAAACACCGTGACTCGGGTGGATGTGTGGTCCTAGAGAGAGGATGTGTGTTCTCCTAACGCTGGCACCCAAGCAGCCACTTTGTCCATGAGATCTGGGTGCAGAAATGTGTGAAAAAATTTCCATTCCCAGTTGATCCCTTTCCCCACGTGGGTAAAATTTCCATTTCTCTTCGTTTTCGATCATGTCTGTCCTCCCAAGGCTGCCTTTTGCAAGGAATAGAAGTCCAGGTGTCCCAGCCGGATTCTCCTGTCTCCTCCCCTGGATTGTTCCCTGCTTCCTACTGAAATGACTCATCATTGCCTTCCCCAAGGCACTTCCCCTGCCCGACCCTCTCCAGCTGCAGCCCTCCTCCCTCTCCGATTGTACCCTACGTTTAGGATGCCCTGAATTTCACCTCCGCCCTGAAGCAGTTCGCTTCCCTGTGGCTGACCATTCTCCTTTCCCCATCTCCCTCACTTCCCGCCCCAAATAAAACCGAGCTGTTTTTCTTCAGTGATGCCCCCCCATAAAACAATCACCTCACCTTTGTCTCTTCTATCCTTCACAATAACCCCCTTCCCCTCCCTCTCCCCTCCAAAGTCAGAATCAACATAATCGCCACCACACATCGATCTTCGATCATCATCGGAAAAAGATACAGCAAATGTGAACAGCTAGCTAGCTGGCTTTCAGAAGGCACATGGTAACGAGAGTCACCTTCGCCAGGAATTCGTGTGCATCTGGCCATCTTTTTTTTTTTTTTTTTGCCAGTCCTGTTTACAGTCACTCAGTCCCAAGTGGGGAGAGAAGATTGTCTTTGCCTTGGTGCTACACTGCGTTGTCCATTTATAACATCTGCAGAGACATCTGGATAATTTCATTTTCATAAGCACGGAAACGTTTGCGGCTGTTTAGACACATCCAAGACGCATTACAAGTTCATGTACAAGTAATTTGTGTGAGTAGCAGGGGAGGGTTCTTCTTGAGGTTTTCTTGGACCTAGGGGCTTGGGGCGTGGGGTGGGGGTGGGAAGGCTGCAATGACTGGATCGAGTGTTGGCAAGGGAGAGGGTACAGAGCTGGGGACCCTGGAGAGGAGAACAGGGCTGTGCGTCCCCAGAAGAGGCTTTTGTGGAAGATCTGATTTTTTACATCTGTTGTGTATAAGAAGCCGAGCCCAAGGATGACAGGTGTATAGTTGGGGAGGGCATAGGTATGGGACTGAGCTAGAAGCTCCCCACTGATTCTGGTAGGTGGGGGAACTGGGGGCCAGTGAGATCCTCAGGCTCGCAGAAGCCCTGAATTCTGAGTGTGAGAACTCAGACATCCGAGCGGATCTGGGTTCAAATCCCGTTTGAGTCCTTCCAGCAGTGTGGTCTGGGATGAGGCACGTCCTCTTGTATAGCACCGGTCTTCTTTCCTTGAGTCACGGCCAGCTCGGTGCTTGAGAGCAGGAGCTCCATAGAAGGGGCCCCTTGGCAGGCTGGCTGGGAAGCTTGGCTGGGGATTTGCTTTTGGAACCGCCGCGTCCCCGTTCAGCTGAGCAAAGGACACATAGACCGCCCCAAAGGGGAAGTCTGGTTTGATGAGATGAGTGGCCGGGCCTCCAGCTCCGACAAAACTTTGTTATTTGGGCATCAGAACCTCCCTGCCATCCTGCCCGGAACACGTGCTGGGTTCCTAGAGAGAGTTGTCTAGTTCCTTGCCTATTAGTGTGTTGTTTGTCAGCGTGGGGCCGAGGTAGCAGAATCCAGCGACAGCTTCTGCCTCTTGACTGCCAGGGAAGGCAGCCACCTCCCCTGCAGGTGTTCTGCAGCCCGGCCTGAGGCTCGAGTTTGCCAGGAGAGGGTTTGCAACCTTACCCAGCAGTCCACAGCATCCGCCAATCAAAGCGGGTCATAATCTCCTTTGGATGAGGAGCACGTTACTGTGGAACAAATACAGTCAAGCACTTGGTGAGTCTTCAAGGGGCTGACTTTTTCCCTTTCTTTCTTTCTTTTTTTTTTTTTGGTGGTATAGCTTTGATCTGGAAAAATAAATTGGAAAAAAAAATCCATATTTTAAATTCAGAACGTTGATTCTCTTTTTAATTATAAAACTAAAATAGTCCCCGTGGGGAAAATGGCCCCCAGGCATCATAAAAACACATTAAAAATGTAGTAAACCTAGAGAAATTAATTAAAATTAAATTTTTTTTCTCAGCCTGCGATGAAATATCAAGGAAAATTATTTGAGTGTGGCTGGAATCCACTATTGCTTTGAAAAAAAAAACAAAAACAAAAACCCAGGAATGTCTTTTCTGGTCTGACTTGCTTACTCTGCCTTCCTTCAGGCCAGAAAAGCAGCTGTGAACTTGCCCTGGTCTTCCCGGCATCCCATCAGAGCATCTTTTCCTGGTCCCAGATCATTTTAACCTGTTAATACAGGTTAATAGTCAGGACTGTAACTATTGAGCCCCAGGACTAATTTTTGTGCCAATTTTCTCAAGGTTTTGGTCTTTCCACTTGCCTCCCCTCTAACCCCCCTCCCCCCAATACAGTACTGGGGCTTGAACTCAGGGCCTTGTGCTCTTGCTTAGCTTTTTGGCTCATGGCTGGTTCTCATCCACTTGAACCATGTCTCTACTTCTGGCTTTTTGGTGACAAATTGGAGACAAATGTCTCTCAGGTTGGCCTGCCCACACTGGCCGGAAGGATCATGTTGTCATGTCAGCCTGGTTGTACATGGGAGACACCTACCCCCCCTCTCAGCCAATAGCTTGGGATGGTAAGGACCTATCATTCAAGGTACAGGAGAGGCTGAGATTGTCAAGATCATAGTTCCAGGGTAGCTGGGACAGAAAAGACTGAGAGGCTCTAAATCAGGCGAATAAGCTGGGTGTACTGGCCTATGCCTGTCATCTCAGCTGTTATGGGAAGTATAAAATAAGGAGATTGCAATCTAGGCATGAGTTATCTCAAAGTACATAAAGTGACAATGATAGGGCTCCGCAGCGGAGCATCTGCCTAGCAAGTAAGAGGTTCCAAGGTCAAACCCCACTACCACAAAAAATAAAAAGAAACTTTACAAACAGCCGAGCGCCGGTGGCTCACGCCTGTCATCCTAGCTACTCAGGCTGAGATATGAGGATTGCGGTCCAAGGCCTGTCTGGGCAAGAAAGTCCATGACACTCGTATCTCCAATGAACCACTCAGAAAACCGAAAGTGGTGCTATGGCTCAAGTGGTAGAGCGCTCGCCCTGAGCTGAAGAGCTGAGGGACAGCGCCCGGGCCCAGAGTTCAAGCCCCAGAACCGACAAAATAAATTTTGTATCTACTAATGCATAGAAGACCGTTCAATAATCTGAAACAAGTTACTAAGGAATGAAGAGTAGAAACAGCATATGCTCGAGCTTCAATAAATTATTGCAGAGTTTCCTTTATGACTTAAAATTTTTTCAAATCAGATCAGCAACAGCACAGGACAAGGTTCAGAATAATATTTTGGAGGACAAGCATGAACTTGACTCAACCCTCACACTTGCAGAATTTCTTGAAAATCATTTGAGTTCTATAAAAACGCAAAGCATTCTCAAAGATTCCCCTTGTAACTTATTAAAAAAAAATAATCCTCACGGTTCCAGTTTGGGGTCAAAACCACAATGGGAAAATCTTTATTTTTATCTCTTTCTCCTCTGCAGCCTACATCATGATGTCATAAAAGCTCCCCATATGATTCTTTAATTCTCCATGCTCTCACATGGAACCGGTCCTGTGAGCTAGAATGAAGTTTTCCTATAATTGGGAAGGTAGTCAGGGGGATACAGACTTCACTGTGCATTTGCTTCCTCTGTATGGAAATGCGGAGCCTCAAATTTCAAATATCCAATGCTATTTAATATGAAATTTGGGGCTGGTAGTAAGATCGAATCAGTTTAAGAATTAGCAACAACTGTCTTTTTTTTTTTTAATCGGTCATGGGTCTTGAACTCTGGGCCTGGGCGCTATCCCTGCGCTCTTCAGCTCAAGGTGAGCACTCTACTGCTTGAGCTACAATGCCATTTCTGGTTTTCTAGTGGTTTATTGAAGATAGTCTCACTAACTTTCCTGCCTAGGCTGGCTTTGAACTGTGATCCTCAGATCTCAGCCTCCTGAGCGGCTAGGATGACAGGTGTGAGCCACCGGCGCCCGGCTTGCAACAACTGTCTTAATTCTTGTATTTAACGTAATGGGAGATTGGAAAGGATGGGTAAAAATGGTTGAAAGAGGTGATATTGATCAAGATGGCATTGTGTTCCTGCAGTACTTTGTTAAATGGCAGCTCCTTTGTGCGATATTTAAGAGATGATAAAACCAAGTAACAGGAAGTGGGAAAAAGGAGAATTAATGCACATCAGCTCTGTTGCAAATACGCCTTAACAAGGAAGAGAATGAAGCACACGAAATGGATTGAATTGGGGAAAAATACACTGGAAAGAGACCATCATAAGGGATGCTCTCTTAAGTGTTTCTTTCCTGATAGCAGAATTAGAGTAAATGGATCGTGGGAGAAAAGTCAATGTAAAACCCTCTCCTCCAGGAAGCTTTAATGGGAGGCCCCCACATTAGCTCTCAGTTTTGCTGAGGTGTTTGCCTGGTTCTAAACAGACTGCAGAATCTGCTTTCAGGCAAAAATAAATGCACAGAGTCAGAGAAGGGTTTGCAGTACCCTGGAAATAGATTGAAGAGGACCTAGGAGCTACCTCAGGCATGTAAGTCTACCAGTTCCTATAAACCATTTCTGCTGAGCAGATGGTTAATCTCATGGATCAACTTGACTGGGCTACGAGATGCCCAGGTTAAACACTGTTTCTGGGTTTGTCTCTAAGAATGTTTCTAGATGAGACTAGTGTTTGCATTGTGAACTCTGTAAGATAGACTGCCCTTCCCAGTGTGCAGCTACCAACCGATCTTTTGAACGTTCCAGACAGAACAAAGCATGGAGGAAGGGAGGGTCCCTTCCCTTCCTTTCCATCGTTGTGAGTTGGGATGTCATTCTCCTGACCTTGGATTGGGATTTACATGATTGATTCCTTCTCTTGGGCCTTTGGGTTTGGACTGGAATTTCGTTTTCAGCTTTACTGGGTTTTCAACCTGAAGATGGCGGATAGGCCTCTCCCCTCACTTTCTTCTTTACTACTACTACCTCCTCCTCCTCCTCTTTCTTTTCCTCCTCCTCTTCCTTCTCCTTCTCTTCCTCCTCCTCTTCTTCCTCCTCCCCTCCTTCCCCTTCCCCTCCTCCCCCTCCTCTCCCTTCTCCCCTCCTCCCCTTCCTCCCCCCTCCCCTTCTTCCCCCCTCCCCTTCCTCCCCCCTCCCCTTCCTCCCCCTCCCCCCTTCCCTCTCCCCCCTCTTGCCCTCCTCCTTCTTCCTATACATACATCCTCACCCTGTTTCTGTCACAGCATCTGAGCTCATATACAACCAAAGGTAGCTGATGATGCCCGAGGATCTCTTCTCTTTTGTCTACTTTGTGACTTCCTCATGACCAGTACACGTGTGCTCTAGGCACGCGGGCAGATCACTGATTGTACACCGCTTTCGAATGGAGGTATCCTCAGGGCTGGACCTCGGCCATTCGTACAAGAGGCTGGCTGGCTGGCCTGTCCCGTACCATGAGGCCAGCCGGGCCTCCAGACCTCCAGCTCCCGTGGCAACCACTTCCTCCCTTTGCTACCGCTTCCTCTGTAGCCTGCCTTAGGAGAGCTTCTTGTCTGACTGAAGTCAATGTCAGAAAATGTTTCACAGCTCTCCTCTAAGTAGATGAAACTGAGCTTCAGACGTCTCAGCTGCATCCAGAGCGACAGCATATTTGACTACTGGGAGGACAGATGCCGGCTCAAGTGTCTGATGAAGACACTTAAGCTTTATTGTTATTTGACATTCATGAGGGAATCGTCTTCCGTCCACAAAACGCGAGCCATTTCTTTAGACAGGAGCCATAAAAGGACTAATGATGGGTCATAGGCCAGATGGTATGGAAACAAGCTAAACCAAGCCCCCGGGCCAGACCCAGCTTGGTCCTAGGCCACGTGGAAGGAGCGTGGAGGGGAAAGAAACAAACATGATTCCCGTGTATGGGAAACATGACACTGAGGTGTCATTGAGCAAAGACACGGCCACAAACACCCTGTGAAGCCTCAAGTCCTTTCCCAGCAGAGGCTCTCTGGGAATTGCTTTCCTGAATTAATGATTCAGTTGTCTCTACCACCGCAGGGACTTAGCTGAACTAATGCTGTATCAGAAAACTCACTGGATTGTCACCTAAGGAAGAGACTATTGCTTACAGCTCCGGCCTGGTTTCTACATGGCAGAAAGATGAGGCAGAGGGAAATGAGTTTTACCAAGGATCCTGGCTCTTCTGTGTTGTGGATAGGGCTCGAACCCAGGGTTGATTGAGTGTCAAGGCCCTAATTCCCAAATCCAGCTTGAACTCTGGGCCTGGGCGCTGTCCCTCAGCTCTTCAGCTCAAGCCGAGCGCTCTCTCACTTGAGCCACAGCACCACTTCCGGTTTTCTGAGTGGTTCATTGGAGATAAGAGTCTTGGGAGCTTTCCTGCCAGGCCTGGCTTTGAATCGTGATCCTCAGATCTCAGCCTCCTGAGTAGCTAGGATTCTAGGCGTGAGCCACCAGCACCTGGCTCAGAGGAATAGTTTGAATGCCAGTACTAGGCTTGAATGCAGGATCTGGATGCTGTCTGTCAGAGTTGATACCCTACCACTTAAGCCATAGTTCCACTTCTAGCTCTTTCCAGGTTATCTTGAGGTAAGAGTCTCATGGACTCCCTCCCCCCGCCCCTGCCCCATCCCCCCTCGCCCCCCTCCCCTCCCCCGCCCCCTTGGCTGGCTTTGCACAGACTGTGATCCTTAGATCTCAGCCTCCTGTGTAGCTAGGATTATAGACATGAGCAACCAGTGACTAACTTCAGAGGATCTTTCTTCTTTTTTTAATTAGACAAAGTGAGGATTGACAGAATTCCTTCTTGATTAAATGTGTCTGGTTCCTTGAATGCCGTCTATATACCAAACGAGGAGAATACCTATTTGTCAGGCTCAGGGGGCCGGGTGGGTGGGGAGGGAATTGTACCTCGAAGGCAAGGGTTTCCAGATGTCTCTAGACATGTTTCTGCAGAAATGCTAATATTCCCTGTACCAGTTTGGGCATTATCTAACCATACTGTGTTGCTGCTTGTTTTAATCTTTTCCTTCTCTTCTTTAGTTTTTCCGTTCTTCTCAGCCCTTGTTCCTACATCCCAAACTTACTAAATGCCGTCATCTTTTCTCTTTGTGAAGACTGTCTTTACCTTCTCTCTGTGTTGAGAATTTCAAGTCGTTAAAGCCAATCTATTTCCTTCATTAGGGAAGAAGTGAAGGAAGTCCCACCTTCCTGATACTCTGTCAGAGATGAGGTAGCTATCTAATTCTTCCTGAGACACATTTAACTCCAATTGGACAGTATGTCTTGATGAGTCTTCCCACCCACCCCCCCCCCGAGACTAAGTATTACCTTGATGCTGCTGAGGGGTTCCTTGTGTTTTAGGGGGTTATAGACTTGTGTCATTGAATGTAGGGGATCACCTGCTGCTCTCTGCCCATAAAACCATGTTGTCAAATTAAGGAAATAAGCAAAGCAGATGTGAGTGAACCCACAACCCCAGCATGGTTTCATTTTAATGCTAACTGTCCTATTTGGAGCAAGAGTAATTAGAGAAATCAGCAGCAAGTTAGGGGGAAAAAATTGCTGAGCGCTATAATTACTTGGGGGGTAGAAAAAGAAACTAGGATCCGTTCACTGAAAGACTCATTAAGTTCTCCATTAAAGTCAAGATGTCGCCTTCAAAGACTGAGGGGAAGAAGTAGGGGAGGAAGATGGCGGGGGGCAGCTGGGAAGAAAGCCAGGATGGGTCCTGAGCTCACCTTTGCCTGGCCAAAGGAAGCCCTAGGCTCTTTGTGCCTTTCCTAGGTGTTGCTGGCCAGGGACAGAGAAGATTCAGGCTAATTAGTTCTGTTCTTTGTCCTGTCTACCTCTCATTCTTCTTTCCTCCATGATGTTCTCTTCCAAATCATACCTAATAGACACATGCTCATTTTCCCCTCCTTCTCTGTTGTTCTTGGATGTACATGTCTGGGTTTTGTATGTTTTCTAGGCTTGAACAACTGGGTCTCTCCTTGGGTCCTTGTGATCTAACATCCTTTCTATATACATCCTGTTTCGGGTTGAATCATGCCCCCCCAGTCCTCCCCCCCCCTCCTGCCCCCGGCCTCTACAATGCTATGTTGAAGTCAGATAGGGTCTTGTGCTTTTGCCCTTGGCCAGTCTTGGACTGCTATCCTCCTACTGGATGTGGTGGTGAGATACCACATCCAGTTTGTTTGTTGAGATACGGATCTCACAGACTGTGATCTTCCTGCTCTCTCCTTCCCCAGTAGCTGGGATTACAAGTATGAACCACTGTACCTTGCCATGAATAATGCTAAGATCCTACCGTACTGGCATGGATCCTAACCCAATACGGCGTCCTTTTATGACGCGTCGCAGCCACAGGAGGAGAGGGTACCCTATAGGAATTGTCTCAGAGGTAGAAATGCTCAGCTGCAAGCCAAGGAGCAGCAGGGATTTCTAACAACTGTCAGAAAGTAAGAAGCAAGGAAAGATGGTTTCCTACCGGCTTCAGCATCAGAGAGAGCCCTGCCAACACCTTGATTTGGTTTTTTTTTTCTTCTGATTCCCAGCCTCCAGGATTTGAGGCAATAAATTTCTGTTGTTTTGAGCCGCCTGGCGTCTGGTAAGTTGTTGCGATAGCTTGAGGACGCTAACGCACATCCTTCATGACAAACACCCAGGAGAGCACTTGGCAGGCTCAGTGGGAATATTATTTGAGCCTGAGAGTTCACAAGCAACCTAGGCAATATAGTAGGACCCTGTCTTGTGAGAAGGGGAAAGAGAGAGGGGGAGAGAGAGAAAGAAGAGATCATCAGAGTTGTCAGATATTGCTCAACAGTTGTGAGAAGAACACTGGAAATGTTTCTGGGATTTAGCACCATGGCAACTTGTGCTGGCCTTCATGATAGCAGTTTCTTCTGCTCCTACTCCACCCTACATTTTATTTTATCCTGATTAGTGTTTATTTGGGGTTTGGTGCATATGCAGTCTACATGGGGTACTTGCGAATAAGTACTGGACTTGGAGTTGGAATCTAGGACTTCTTATGTTCATTCCAAAAGTTTAAGTAGTTGTACAGAGGAGTTTGAATCCGACGTGTCACTTTATCCATAGAATACATCTTGATCACTGTTCCCCCCCTTGATGATTCTTCCCCCCCCAATCTGTCCCAGCCCCGTCTACCCTCCCAAGTTACATATGTACGTTGAATATTACGATTGATTGTATCTGCCCACCCTTCCTATCTCCATTTGTCTGAATCTCGGACTTCTTGACTTTACACTATGCTGCTCACCTCCGGAGGTCATGGTTATCGCATGGACTTGAATTGGGCTCCTCAATTTTGATCTCCCCCATGTCGATAGGATTGTGGAAGCCCCACCTTTACCTGCTGTGCAAGAAGAATAGGACTCTGTCTTTACCATTCTCCAAATGAGCAGCCCTTCTCCTCATTCATATGGGCAAATCCTTTGTCTGCTTTCTTTCTCCATTATCTGACTACATTATTAGATGTCCCCTCCATTTGCCTTGCCTGTTATCTATGAGCTCATGTTTCCTCCTAGCCTACCCACCTCATATTTCAGTTGAGACTGCTCATTACAGCTCCTATTGACTTAAGACTAAGTTCTTTTTCTTTCATCTTTACTCTGAGCTCCTTGAAAAAAAAATCTTTTGGAACTTTGGTGGTGGTTTGATGCTTTTTTCCCCCCAAAAGGCTGCCCAAGTTTCCCCCCACCCCCCCTAGGATTTTCAGACTCATTCAATTAGAGCTAAGGATTCAGCCAGCTGTCTCATTTCTGATTTGAGATCGCTCAGCATTACATGTAGATTCTTTTTTTTTAGTCAGTCTTGGGGCTTAAACTCTGGGCCTGGGTGCTGTCCCTCAGCTCTTCAGCTCAAGCTCTACCACTTGAGCCACAGCACCACTTCTGGCCTTTTCTGCTTATGTGGTGCTGACGAATTGAACCCAGGGCCTCAGGCATGCAGGCAAGCGCTCTATCACTGAGCCACCTTCCCAGCCCCACAAGTAGATTCTTTTTTTTTTTTTTTTTTTGAGTCCGGTCGTGGGGCCTGAACTCTGGGCCTGGGTGCTGTCCCTCAGCTCTTCAGCTCAAGGCTAGCACTCTACCACTTGAGCCACAGTGCCACTTCTGGCTTTTTTTTTTTTTTTTTTAGCTTATGTGGTGCTGGGGAATCGAACCCAGGGCCTCAGGCATGCAATGCAAGTGCTCTACCACTGAGCCATCTTCCCAGCCCCCCACAAGTAGATTCTTAACTCACGTATTTCTTTACTCTTGGTTTATTAAGTCTACTTGCCTTTAAAAAAGCCTTTAATTGTTTTGTGCAAAAAAAAAAAATGACATCTTTAAATAGAATTATGGGTGAGAACTGTCTGAGACTTACAATGAGAAAGGACTCTAGGCGGTTGTATTTGTCAGACTTTGCATTGCTGTGAGAAATAAGCAGAATGGCTTATTGTGGATCATGGTCTCAGCGCATCATAGTGGGGTGCACATGGCAGATCAGAGCAACTCATATCACAGTGGACAGGAAGCAAAAAGAGAAGGAGGGCAGAAGGAAGGAACCCGAGAACCAGGCATCATCTTCAGCGGGAGATTTAGGAGGCTCCTACCTCCTAAGGTTTCCAGAACCTTCCTAAATATCATCACCAGCTAGAGACCCAATATTCAACACAGAACTCTTGCATTGCAACCCTATCAAGTAATTTAGGTGCCTATGACATCCTCACTGGCTCTGATGTTAGCTGGGCCTCGTGGGAAAGGAAAGATGGAAAGTAGAGGCTCTGGCATGTACACAGTCTTTGTGACTCTTTTTTCCTTTTTCTTTTTTTCTCTGCTCCTTCTTGATTATTTATTTTGTCGGTCCTGGTGCTTGAACTCTGGGCCTGGGAGCTGTCCCTCAGCTCTTCAGCTCAAGGCGAGCGCTCTACCACTTGAACCACAGCACCACTTCTGGTTCTCTGCGTGGTTTATTAGAGATCAGAGTCTCACGGACTTTCCTACCTGGGCTGGCTGTAAACTGTGATCCTCAGATCTCAGCCTCCTGAGTAGCTAGGATGACAGGCGTGAGGCACCGGCGCCCAGCTTACTCCTTCTTTTTGCTCCTTCTTCTTCCTTTTGGGGTTTTCCCCAATGTTCAACCCACTTCCCGAGTCCTTCTCTATCCTCACCCTTTCATAGAGTGATCCACATGAGTTGTACGATGCCAGTGGTGAACTTGGGTTCAGTTAGATTGATGGAAGAGGAAAAGAATGAAATTCTGCACAGGGCCGAATTCTTTCCTTCACTCCCCTCCCTTCACATTGAAGAGAAAATAGATGCTGCCAGTTCTATAAGGAGCCATTTCTTTGGGAAACCTTTCCCCAACCTTCTCGGGTCTCCCTGAAAGAAATTCAGGTTCTGTCCATTAACCTGAATTTGGTTACACTTCTTGCCAACCAATAATACCCTGTTCTTATTATGCTAATAGTGTTTTGCCCTTTCGCTGTCTGGATTATGTCACGGAAAATTCTGCATGAACTTGACAAGAAAGAGTGTAGGGTCCGGATTTGCTTCTCCCTCGGTCCCGGATGGAGTTGTGGGGAGCGCATAATGGAGTTTCATTTTATCACGCTGCATAATTCAAATGAAGTTGGTGTACGTACAATGAAATCATTGCAGATAACACGCTGTGGGTGCCAGGCCTGTGATAGATAATGAGGACTTAGGAAAGAGATCCCGGCTCTGTGGAAGAAGCTGGCTATGCTGGAAAAACAAGGCGAAAACAAACGCTGTTGGAGCTCCCAGCAGGCTCTGCATGGAGGTTCAGAAGGACCAGCCCACAGGACTGGGAAACCGTCCACAATCCATTTCTCTCCTCTGATTTACATATGACCCAGAAGCACAGAGCTTGAATCGTGTCCATAGTCAGGGCTTCAAACATCAGCACACATGCTTATTTGGGCCTCAGTGGATGCCAGGTGTATAGACAACAAACCCTCTGAGTGAGGAGGGTTTAGTTACAGGCAATGCCTTACTTGAACCGATCCCAACCTACTCCCCGTCAGTAGGGGGTGCTGTGGTAAATCAATTATGTAGTAAGTGATGTCCATGACAGGTAAACTGAACATTTGAGCACATAGGAGGATCAATAGCACAGTCCGAGATACGTTATTTCTCTGTCAGAAATATTAGAGAACTCAAGATAACTGGTTCATTTGTAAAAGGCTCAAATGGACAAAGTAGACAAGCAAAGAGAAGGGAACTGTGAGTGGACATCTCACCAAAGAAGGTACGCAGATGGCAAAACACACAACTGGAATATGCTTAATACCACTTCTTACTGGGGAATTGTAAATACAACCAACAATGAGAAATCCCTGTGTACGTCTTACAATAGCTAAACTTCAAACTACTGAAAAATTTTGATGAGGATGTTGATTGTTGAGCAGTACCAGCTCTCATTCATCGATGATGTGAATATAAAATGGTACAGCCATATTATAAGACAACTTGGCAATTTTGTACAAATCTGAACAGGCTTGCCACAGAGATGAATGATGATACTCCTTGGTTTTGGTTTTTTTTTGCTGGGGGGGTCCGGTCCTGGGGCCTGAACTCTGGGCTTGGGCGCTGTCCCTCAGCTCTTCAGCTCAAGGCTAGCGCTCTACCACTTGAGCCACAGCACCACTTCCGGGTTTTTTTCTTTTTGCTTACGTGGTGCTGAGGGATCGAACCCAGGGCATCAGGCATGCAAGGCAAGCGCTCTACCACTGAGCCACCTTCCCAGCCCCCTTGGTTATTTTTTTTAAGCCCAGCTGATTTCAAAACTTAAATCCACACGAAAACCCTGCACACGATTATTTACTGTGGCCTTATTCATAATTGTCTCAAACAGGAAGTTACCAAGATGACGTTGGGTAAATGAAAGTACAACACATTCTGGTACTTTTTTTTTTTGTCGGTTGTGGGGCTTGAACTCTGGGCCTGGGTGCTGTCGTTCAGCTCTTCAGCCCAACACTAGCACCCTACCCCTTGAGTCACAGTGCCGCTTTCCATCTTTTTCTGCTTATGTGGTGCTGAGGAATTGAACCCAGGGCCTCGTGCATGCGAGGCAAACACTCTACCTCTGAGCCGCCTTCCCAGCCCCCATTCTGGTACTCTTAATGCAAGGAATGTCATTCAGTGGCAGAAAGGAGTGGTCTTTGAAGCTGTGAAATACATGGTATAAGAGAATCTCATATGCGTGTTGTGAGGTGAAAGAAGCCAGTCTGAAAAATACTGTAAGATCCCAATTATATTATGTTTTGGAAAAAGCAAAACCAGGGTCAATAAACAGACTATGGTTGTCAGGGAGGAAAAGTGGTCGGGGAGGATGCTTAAAAATTGGCATGACTCACGGGATTGTTTGAAGGTGATTAAACTGTTTACTGAGATGATGTAATGGTGTATACATGACACACGGCATTTACTAGAGCCCCAAAGAGTGTCACAAAGAGCGAACCTTGATTTCCAGAGGTCACGATGATTCCAACATTGGATGTAATCTTACTGCCTTGTAAATGCCAGAAATGGCAACATTGAAGGGAACGAGAGAAGATGCTGACCTACGTAATCTTGGAAACAGATGAAGGCTGTAAGGCAGAAACACCAGGCTGTAGCTGGTAGAATAGTTTTTTTTTTTCCCCCCCAATGAAAATTCAAGTGAACAGTTCTGAAACCTCTGTATAATGTATGGTGGAACGGAAGAATCAGGCGAGCAGATAGTGGCTGGGGGGAAGGAGGTTTCTCACCGGTGCTGTGGAAGATAGAGATAAGCCAGGGAAAGAGGGTCCAGCGATTTGAGTGGGATTGGGTGAGGGGAAGGAGGCACTGAGCTGTGAACTCACACTTGGCTTCATGTAGAAACGGCCCGACACATGTGAAATATGTTTAGATATGTGTCTCTAAGTGTAAGTGGCTTCGTCTACATGGATATTTCCTTCTGCTGTGGGCCGAGGACAGGTATCCACAGTGTCACGCCGATAACCACACGATCCCCCGAGCAAACGCTGTTTTTCCTTCCTCCTGTCCCTTTCCTTCTGTCCTTCCCTGTCCTTTTCCTCACTTCTTATTTCGTGGTTCTGGGATTTGAATCATGGCCTCATGCTCTGCCACTCCAGCCGTGACCCCCACCCCTTCTTTGCCTCAGTTATTTTTTCCAGTAGGGTTTTTTGGGTTTTTGTTAGCCTTTTGGTTAAGGTTTTGCATTTCGGTCACAGGTTAGCCTCAGACCGTGGTCCTTCTATCTGTGTTTCTCACACAGCTAGCTGGCAGCACAGATGTGCACCAACCACACCTGGATTCTTGCTCGAGAGGGAGTCTTCTGTTTTAAAACACTGTTATATAGCTGTACAAAAGGGCTGCTATTCAACAAATCAGCCTAAGTACCCTGCGTCTTGATCAGTATCACTCCTTTCATGAGATATGGGATCTTGCTAACTCCCCTCCCCCCCCTTCATTCCCCCAGCCTGGGCTGATTTCAAATCATAATTCTTCCCACTTCAGATCTCCGTCTCCTGAATACCTGGGATGGTGGACATAAGCTACGAAGCCCAATACCAAATCGTTGTTGCTAATATCATTCTCTAATATAAAGAACCAGAGGTCCCACAGCCGTGATTTACTGTAGGGACGAGGCAGAGAATATACAGTACGATCTTGGAACATCATCTAGCATCATTATGTTAGAAAAGTACTCGGCACACTGTGATGGGAGAAAATCAAAGGGACAGAGGGGCCAGCTGAAATAACTCTCAATGACGAAAGCGGGAACAAATTGAGTAAGAAGCTAAAGTAATATTGGATTATGACTTGAAGCATGAAGTAGATACCTAAGAATCCATATTGAGCTATAAACAAATGATTGAGTAAATACACACGCAGAGAATAAAAGACGCATCTCTTGCAGAATTCTCAATAATTCACATCACTGTTCTCCCTGTAAGCGCGGGTGACAAGCGGCACAGGATGGAAAGGGGGAAGAAATGATTTGGCTGCAGAAAAAAAATCGTGACAGGGGCTGGGAAGGTGGCTCAGTGGTAGAGCGCTTGCCTCACACACATGAGACCCTGGATTCGATTCCTCAGCACCACATAAGAAAAAAAAAGAAAGCCGGAAGTGGCGCTGTGGTTCAAGTGGTAGAGCGCGAGCCTTGAACAAAAAGCAGCTCAGGGACAGCGCCCAGGCCCTGAGTTCAAGCCCCATGACTGACAAAAGAAGACAAACCAATGAGAACCCATATCAACAACATCACCAGGAAGCTGGGTGTTTATGTGGCACATGCCTGTGATCCTAGATACTTAGGAGGTAGAGGTAGGATGAAATCCAAGGTCTTCAGAACCTGCACTGCTTAGTAGGCTTCATTCCCTCTGACAGAGCTCAGGAAGCTCCCACTCAAGAGCATCTGTGACCCAAGTCTAGACAATGGCCTGCTAGAATGTGTCCTACAACTTTGCTCAAAGAGCTCATCGCTCATCTCCAAGATGGAGAGGGACAAGGGGTCAGTCCTGTTCTGTGGGCCCACAGCCTGCTGGCGGTTAAGGCCAGCTTAGGTCGCAAAAGATTCATTGCAACCCG
This sequence comes from Dipodomys spectabilis, assembly GCF_019054845.1. Lineage (NCBI taxonomy): Eukaryota > Metazoa > Chordata > Mammalia > Rodentia > Heteromyidae > Dipodomys > Dipodomys spectabilis. The sequence continues at coordinate 720,395 of NW_024871219.1, forward strand.
GAGACATTATTGCTCTTCCTCGTGAAACACGACCACAAAGGAGAGGTGGGGCTTAAATGGTAAGCCGTGGCGATGGTGCATTTAATACAGGGATTTTCCTGGGCAACTTAGACCACTCAGTGGTTGGTAGCCTGTTGATCCTCTGGATTTTGGAGGAAAAAGAGAGACTGGAGTGGATGGATTAGAGAGGAAATGTTCTTACTTGCAGGGGAAAGACAGAACAGGGCCACAGCTGTTGAGGAAGGAAGACTGAGAGGGTTCTGCTTGGGGTGAAATCTGTTTTGGCTGTTGAAGCAATGAGAAATCAAGTAATAGAAAAACATTTTTGGGCTGGGAAGGTGGCTCAGTGGTACAGTGCTCACCTAGCAAGCATGAAGCTCTGGGTTCGATTCCTCGGTACCACAGACACAGAAAAAGCTGGAAGTGGCGCTGTGGCTCAAGTTGGTAGAGTGCTAGCCTTCAGCGCCCAGGCCCTGAGTTCAAGCCCCAGGACTGGCAAAAAATAAAAATAGAAAAACATTGTTGCCTATGTTTTGGAGATATACTCTGGAGAGAAAGAGATAGAAATAGATTTTTTATTTTTCCCATATCCATGAGGAATGGGCTTTGGAAGGAGAAGGAATAGAGTATTAAATTTTATGAGCCAGCTTGGGGACATTCTATTGTGTAGACACAGTGTTCTCTGGGCTATGTAGCTATCATCTGCCGCATATTGTTGAGCACTGTCTGGCAAGCTTGGTTGACAATGTAGCTGGGCATTATTTAAGACGAGAGATAGGATAGCAGTGACTCCTTGGCCTCCTGCCTGATGGAGTGTAGCTGACATTCCAGATATATCTTGGCATGACTGGCAAATGGGAGAGCTCTTCTGCCAGATTGCTGTGTTTAATGGAGACTGATGAGAGCCTCCTAGGTGAATGTACCCCATTGGGAGCAGGAGCCAGGCACAATCCATGTGTCCAGGACAAACAGCCTTGGTTGGTGACGGTGAGTCGCCATGGTTGTATTTTTTTTTAAAACTTCCTTTAGCCAGTCCTCATTGGATACATCCCTTTATCCAGAGCTCGTTTGCAGAGATATTTAATATGCAACAGTCACTGTGTTGTGTGTAGAACTGCCAACGGCGATCAGGACAGAAAACAGTGGGTTTTGGACACCCTACGGATGCCGGGTAGCCAAGAGCAAATCGGAAAAGGGCGCTGGTGCTGTACGCGATCTGGAGAGACGCTGGAGCAAACACGGTTCCCGCCCTCCATGGAGAACGGCCCACCCCACCATTCAGAGATGACCGTATTGGCACTCGAATGCCAAAGCAGACTCTGGGATGTTGGTTATTCATGATGAGGGAGATGATGTCCAATAGAACACTCATCTCTGGGCCCAGGAGAGCAGAAGCTGAGGCAGAATTACCTTGCAGGACAATGACCAAGAAAAATCACACTGTTCAGCAGAGGTGAAGATGGTAACAAGCCCAGCAGGGTGGGAATGGGGAAGAGGCAGGTTCTGCAATGCCCCGAGGGTCATGGTTGCACGAGTAGGATATAAAGAGCAGGAGCAATCGAGCTAGGAAGGTCAAGACCTCTTTATTTTTTGTGGGTCATGGGGCTTGGTGCTGTCCCTCAGCTCTTCATCTCGAGGCGAGCGCTCTACCACTTGAGCCACAGCGCCACTTCCGGTTTTCTGGTGGTTCATGAGAGATAAGAGTCTCACAGTCTCTCCTGCCCGGGCTGGCTTTGAACTACGATCCTCAGATCTCAGCCTCCTGAGTAGCTAGGATGACAGGCATGAGCCAATGGTGCCCGACAGGTAAATGCCTCCTGGAGAGGTTTTTCTGGACAGAAACCTTTCACTTTGCTTTCTGTATATTCAGCGTGGTGTTACATAGGGCACCTGAACTATGATAATTGTTATGACAACATCAACAATAATATACCTCTCACCATAATGATGGCCGTCTTTTGAGTACTTAACAGCTCTGGTCCAGGCACTGGGCTGTGAGCTCTAGCTATCCAATTAGTTATAGTGGGAAGGATTTCACGGGACTTCCGCTTCAGGACAAGATGAAGTAGCAGGGACCAGATTGATGACATAACCAAACATGAACCTAATACATGAGATAATGGTTTTTTTTAATACATGGATGGCAGAGGACAGAGCGCCGGAAAGATGAGCAACGTTTCTTTCTGGGTGTCCCTGTTGACACGTCACAATGGAGGATAGCAGAGCCTGAGTTAAGTAGGCTGAGAATATGTGGAAACCAGAACAAGCAGAGTTTGTAGAAGATTCCTAATACAGACCTGGGGGGTGGGGGTGGGCACAGAGAAAATCTGTGCGAGATCTACAGAGAGATCTAGTAAAGGTCCTCTTCAATGACTTCTCTGAGTACTGGTGAGTATACAAGAGTAAGGATAAGATCAAGGCTAAGGGCTGGGAAGGTGGCTCAGTGGTAGAGCGCTTGCCTCGCCTGCATGAGGCCCTGGGTTCGATTCCTCAGCACCATCTAAGCAGAAAAAAGCCGGAAGTGGCGCTGTGGCTCAAGTGCCTTGAGCTGAAGAGCTGAGGGACAGCGCCCAGACCCAGAGTGCAGACCCCACGACTAACCAAAAAAAAAAAAAAAAAAGACCAAGGTTAAGAGCTACCCAAGAGGATGAGAGGTTAACATGCCAGGTGCTTACACATGGCTGGGGATGTGCCTTGTTCCTAGTAGTCAGCATATATACCACGATGTCAAGGGGGCTGTGTAAGAATTTCTGTGCTTAAAACAATTAGACTGAGACCCCTATGATTTTATGTCACCTTTAGAATTACAGCTCAAAGGGCCAAGCTCTAAATAACTTAGCAAATGTCAAGAATATTTACAAAAATACAAAAATATCCAGCACTCGAGAAGGTACAATGAACATGCCATAGAAAAGTGACCAACATTTCAGTGGTAGAATACTTAACCATGTGTAAGGCCCTGGATTCAATCTCCTGCTCTATTTATTCTATATGTGTATGTATGTGTGTGTGCGTGTGTGTGTGTGTGTATATATATATATATATATATATATATATATATATGCATATATATATGTAGCTGTCCATCTATCTTCCACACATTAGATAAGACAAATAAGCAGGAAAATAAAAACTGACAATGAAGAGGATATTGACTCAGTTAAAACCAATTCAGAGCCAACACAGACAAGTGCATTATAAATAGTGCTTCTAAATGTATTTCCTATCTTTAAAAAGCAAAGTAGAAGCATAGAATATTCAAAGATCAAAACAATTGAAAAAAATCAGTACAGTAGGTGCAATGTACAATATACACTGGATGGACATGACAGAAAAAAATAGCTAGAGATGATCTAAAATGAGACAGAGACTATTGAAATATGACATTATTTTATCTATACAGCTTGATGGATCACAAAGTAATTGGGCTAAATGAAAAAAAATTATACATGCACGTAAGTCCATATATATATATATATATATATATACATATATATATAATTCTCATATAAAATTCTGAAAGGTGTTAAATAACCAAGAGCAATAGGAGATCTGTTGTTGGCACAGAAGAGTAGGAAATCAAAGGGTGGGAGGGAGGGATTAAGATGGAGAGGTAATGGGTCTGCTCATTATCCTGATTTTTGTCACAGCTTTGTGAGTATAAACATCTGTCAAAACTTACCACATTGTGTGCTTTTCAGGCTTAAAATTTGTTATATGCAAATTAAACCCAGATAAAGCTATAATTTTTTTAAGCACTAGAAAGGTAATAATACCATGCATATTTAAAAAATGCAAAAACTGACATTCTGGATTTTTTTTCCATCACCTAAGAACAAACAGATTTTAACAGATGATGCGGGATGCTTTATTCTGTATGCCTTTTGGTGGCATACACCAGAGCTCATATCCCTTGAACAAAGCTTGTATTTAAGAAAAAAATCTCTCTAGCAAACAGTGAGTATTTGTTGATGATTTTTTTTCCCCTAACGTGTACAATATTTACCACCCCTTGACATATACTATAAATCTATTAATTTGGGTGATAAATGTCAGTCTCTCCTCCTCTTCCCGGCCAATAGGAAGTAAGCTCAAGAGAATAGGGATTTCGTTTTGGAGACTGTTTGAATGGGATTTTCTCTTACCTACCACCTCTGGACCTCTTTTATCTTTTGTTCTAACTGACAATCTGTTGTCTAAATATGCATGAATTCCAGTGGATTTTATGGAGATGTAACCTGAGGCTGCGTATGTTGGACATACTTGTAATCTCAGGACTTGGCAGGCTGCGGGAGGAGGTTGATGGTTTCAGGCCAGCCTAGGCTATGTTGTGATACCATATCTCAAACAAAAAAAACAAAACTCCCCAAAAAACCAACTAACTTGTTACTGCCTGCCCAAGGCCTGCATCTAGTGCTTCTTGACTCCTAACCCAAGTCTTTATTCTCAGTGCTCCTACAAGATCTCATTCAAACAACACACACTACTTGGAAGTGCAGGTTTCCCTCATGAAGTGAACCTTTTCTTTCTTTCTTTTTTTTTTATGGGTCATGGGGCTTGAACTCTGGGCCTGGGTGCCGTCCCTGAGCTCTTTGGCTCAAGGCGAGCGCTCTCCCACTTGAGCCACGGAGCCACTTCTGGTTATCTGGTGGTTCGTTAGCAGTAAGAGACTCACGGACACTCCTGCCTGGGCTGGCTTTGAACCGCAGTCCTCAGATCTCAAAGCCTCCTGACTAGCTAGGATGACAGGCAAGAGCCACCAGCGCCCTGGAAGGTGAACCTTTTCTAATAGGAGATGTGATCCAGTGGAGAAATCCTGCCTCTTTGCTGTCCATTAGCTTTTGTATTCAAGTCTGATCCTCTACGACTTGAGCCACAGCTCCACTTCTGGCTTTTTGATGGTTAATTGGTGAGTAGAGTCTCATAGACTTTTCTTCTGGGGGTGGCTTTGAACCGTGATTCTTCAGATCTCAGACTCCTGAATAGCTAGGACTACAGAAATGAGCCCTGGCCCCCCCCCCCCCCCCCCCCCCCCCCCCGTGCCTGGCAGCATTTCCTTGGACTTCTGATGATTTCCTGTTTCCCTGATACCTGCATCTGTATGCGAGAGGGAGTGAGGAGAAGTTATCAGGACTTCATTATTGCCTCTATGTTGATATTGTCTCAGCCTCTGTGTATTTAGACTCCAGCAAACAAGACAAATAGAAAAGTCAGAGAACTTTTTTTTTTTTTTTTTTTTTCAATTGGGAGGCCAGTCACTTCCAGAGTGTAAAAGCTCTTGGGAGAATATTGTGAATTCCTGGCTATAAACCAGTGCATGGACTGAGCTGTTCTGTTATTCCACCAGGAGCCACCTCATTAACAGGTGGTTTTGTTTTTGTCACCTTTTGACTCTTGTGCATTGACCTGTGTCCTGTGCAAAGATTTATTCAAGCCCACACTCCCTTACTTGGCAGTTTGTAACTTATCTATAAATAGTCTTTGCAGATATCTTCTAGATAAAAGAAAGGTCATACTTGATTAAGATCATCCTTGATCTAACATACAAAGAGAGGGAAATGAGGAGGGTGGGCCTACAAGCCAAGGAATGCGAGGATGATAGCCACTCAAGAAAGAGGAAAGGAAGGCTCTTCCCTGCAGGACATTTGGATATGAGCCTTGCTCATTTATACCATGGTTTGGGGCTTCAGGACTCCAGAAATAGGACAAAACAAATTTCTGTCACTTAGAACCACAAGTATATAAGTCATTTGCTACAGAAGCTCAAAAAAAAAAAAAAAAACAAACAATAAACACCCCAAAACATGTCTTTTAAGATTTAGTCTGGTTTCAGATTTACGATCCCCATACCTCAATACAAGTACAAGAACCACACCAGCACCATCCAGAGACTCTTTGAAACTGAAATGAGACGTGGAAAATCAAGGGAGGCAGAGGGATGGAAGAGGAACCTCTTGTGTATAAAAGATGAGGAAGATGGGCAATGTTCTTTTCTTATCAGGCTGCCTTACGGTGCACTAGGCGGGTCTGGTAAGATGCAAAGGAAAATTCAACTTCAATTCCCAGGGAAAAATAAGGATGGCTTGATAACCCTTCTATTCTGTCAGCCCATCACCAGAATAAGAGATGGGGGCGGGGATAAGAGAAACGACAGTGATGATAGAAAACGGGCCCCAGACATTGGAACCCAGCTGGATTAACTCCAGCCGTATTTGTATATGTTGTCATGTCAATAACATTACTGAAATTGAAACCTGAAATTGAACAAGAGTGTAAAAAGAAAGAAGATATTACCCCGGGGACCTAGGCAGTAAATATTCCCATTAAGAGGAGGTGATCTCATGGAAAGTTTCTGTGCTTTTGTGATACAAAGTCCAAACAAAAGCAGGGGGAGAGAAAGGGGAAGGCAGGGAGTGTGTGTGGGTGTGTGTGTGTGTTGGGGGGGTTGAGTATAATTTCATTATTTCCCCTCCGTGATGCTTTCTGTGGTGTGGAACAGTTGGTTGTCACGAAATGGGGCTTCTGGGACGTGAAATCCAAAGTTCAGAGATGCTGTCAGTAGGATGGAGTGCGTGTTCATTTGTTCCTTAAGCCCAGTGGGGCTGCGCGCTCTCTCTCTCCCTCTCTCCCTCTCTCCCTCTCTCCTCTCTCCTCTCTCTCTCTGCTTGCTTTGTCTGTCAGTATGAATCTTCCTGTGAAGAACAGGTTGGTGATTTCCCTCCCCCCCACTTCCCTCCCACTTTGGACAAGGCAGGAAGCTGATACCAAAAGGGGCTAGAAAACCACCCCTGCTTCCGCTCTACCGGCTCCATGGCAGAGCGATTTCCTTTTGCTCCTTCCTGTATTGATGGAGGTCACACTACAAGGCCTCTGTGCCCTCTCTCCACCTCTTTATCTTAGGCAAAATCCAGGGTACACGAATGTTTTACAAACCTAGGGATTTTTTTCCCCCCATCACTCGTGGGACTTGAACTCTGGGCCTGGGCGCCGTCCCCTGAGCTCTTCAGCTCAAGGTGAGCACTCTACCACTTGAGCCACAGCACCATTTCCGGTTTTCTGGTGGTTTATGGGAGATTAAGAGTTTCAGGGCCTTTTCCCTGCCTGGGCTGGCTTTGAACCGTGATCCTCAGCTCTCAGCCTCCTGAGTAGCTAGGATGACAGGCATGAGCCGCTGGTACCTGGTGGGGATTATTGTTCATTGAAAGAATTTTGCAGCCTGCTTTAAAGTCCTTGCATTCCGGGGAAAGCAAATCCAAAAGGAGACAACGGCATCTAATTCATCATTAGGTGCCTTCCATCAAGGTTTTCCTAGAGTTGTCAAATTGGCAGTAGAGTCCTAATTTTTTTTTTTTCTTTCCTGGGGATGTGATTAATATGTCAAGAGGAAGATAATTTGATTGAATGTTTTGTTTTTTGTTTTTTTACAAAGCCATAGGAGGGCGTTTCTATTACCAGCTTTAACTTTATAAGTGGGAACTGAGCTTATGGGATGCTACAATGTATGCCAAGTTTATGGGGAGTTAGCACTAAAATGGAGGTGTTTCATTTCTCCAAAACCAGGTGGTTGTGAGTACCACTCTGGCACTTTGCCATTCCATGATCTGCTTTCTGAGAAGCACAGAATGTCAGGTCTGCATGACTGACTGCCTTAGCCTTTCCGAATTGCTATAACAAAAATACCGCAGACTCGGGTAGCTTATCAAAAAGGCAAGTTTATTTCTTCTCATGGGGCTGGACAATTGAAGGCAACAGTGCTAGAAGATTGAGTGTTTAAGTGAGAGCCCGTGTCCTGGTTCATAGAAACTGCCTTCTTGTTGTTCTTAAACTGTGCTTTTGTGATAAAAGGGAATGGCAGCTCTGTTTTTGTTGTTGTTGGTGGTGTTACTATGTTAGAATTTGAACTCAGAGCTTGGCACCTGGCTAGGCAGGTGCTGGACTTCTGATCCACACCACCATTCTCTGCACTTGCAGACAGGTTCTTGTTTCTTGTCCGGATGTGTGTTTGGACTGCGAGCCACCTGTTTGAGTCTCCCATATAGTAGCTACAATGATGGGCACATGCAACCTCGCCAAGCTTTCTTATGGAGATGGACTCTCCAGAATTTTTTCTGCCTGGCTTAGCCTTGACCTGTAGGTAGGATTACAGGTATGAGCCATGAGGCCCGAGACTCTCAGGATGCCCTTTTACACAGGGGCGTCCATCCCATTCCTGAGAGTTCTGCCCACAAGTCCTAACCATTCCTGCACCCTTCCCGCCGCCCCCCCCAACCCCCACCCGTAGGCCCCATCTCTTTAGAACAGTCAACTTTGTGGCTAGTCAAAATTTGAATTGGAGGAAGACAAAACTTGCAGGCAATAGGAGTGTGTGTTATCGGAGCAATTCTCGGGCTTGTCCATAAACCCCGTGCCCAGTGATGAGGAGAGAGGTAGCCTAAGTTCTGCCAGTTCACTATCAGTGCGCACACATCCGCCAGCTCTTTGGAGATCGCGTGCCCCATCAGACCCCATTCCACGTCAGACCTAAACCCCGTTGAAAGCACTTGGTAATTTGGGGTTGGCCCAAGTATAACCTCTACCTGCCGATTCTAGCTCTTTCTTTGGGGACCGCACAAGTCATCGCCATGTTTCCTCAGTGTGAGTGGCACCTCCAAGGACAGACTTTGCCCTTCTTTAATCCTTTTTACTCTGCACTCAGTCTTCAAACAAGAGGGAAGCCATAATGTTTCCCCAGGAACTTTGAGGTCCTTAGAACCTATTAGGGGTTTGTTAAAGTCCCTTTTGTATTTGCGGAGAAACAGAATTCAGACCTCATATTCCAGAAGAGGTTTGGCCAGAGATCAACACAGTAAAACTCTTGCAGTCTGTCTCTCCCCACCCCCGCCCCCCAGCCCCCCTTGGATCCTGGGAAACACTGTGGTATTGGCTGAGGTTTCACACAAGATTAAGTTGGACTCTGAGCTGATCTAATTTGTGATGACCCACGCGTACTTTTACGCTAGCCACGAATAGAGCAATTTTATGAGCACCGTCCATGGTGAAACAAAAACAAACAACAAACCAACCACCCAGCCCTTCGTACAGCTCATTGACCAACCTTTGTAAAGGCATAAATACAGTCCTTGGTTCGAATTGAACTCATTAAAAACCCAACATCCCAATTGGTGTTATAAATGTTGCTGTCTCGGCACTTCTCCCACGGTGATTTGCCAGGGATCTTCGTATAAGTCTACAGACAGGATGAGTTTTTATACATTGCAACGCACTGGTTAGGGCAGGCATTGTAGAGACGGTAGATGCACTTGGGACACAGGATTGAGTTTTCTATGAATCATTCGGTTTAGGGCCAAGAAGCTCAGACATCCGCAAGAACAATGTTGGCTCCAATTGGGTTTCTCCTTCATCTCCTTCCAAATGGCTACGAACTCTTCCCTTGGAGTCAGCAAGATGGTATCTTTTCGGTCATTGCCTCCATCTGCTAAAGGGTGGACTTGCTTTGGAAATACAACGTCATCCCAGAGAAATACGATGACGTCACTGGCTAGACAACGCAGTGATGTCACCTAGCAACACACTGACCAGCCCAGGCTGGTCTGGAACTGCCATCCTGATGATTACAGCATTCCAAGTAGCTAGGCTTACAGATGTGAACCGCTGGTGCTTGGCCATCTAAGTCTCTTCTCCCAACTCTTTCCCTTCCAGCTCCCTTTCTTTCTTCCTCCTTCCTTTCCTGTATAATTTCGATGTTGAAGAAACAGGGTTGTTTTTCCTAAATACTGTCTGGATTTTGTTAATTGGATCCCAGAGTGTCATTTAATGAGTTCCTCTAAATTGGTAGAGCTAGGAGCTTGATTAGATTCAGATTTGAGTTTTGTTTTTCTTTTATCTTTTTTTCCAACACCAATTCACGGATGGAGTTGTGTACTTGCATTCGGGCAGCCCTGACATCTGGGGTGTGTGAGGAAAGCTGTCTTTCCTGTGGTCTTAGCCAAGTTCATGACCATTGTCTCAATCCACCAGTTGATTTGTGATTACCAAATAGCAAGTTTCTAATTCCGTATATATATATTTTTTCTTCACATGGAATCTTCTCTGATACTATAGAAAAAACTTGTCACATCACCATTTTGATGACTCTTTCTTTACAAGAAAGACCAGTTTGCTTGATATTTTCCCTGTATTGACCAGTTTTCAGAAGAATCAATTAGATTTCCAAGTTTTCATCAGATTATTTTAGCTGTGTGTGTATGCGCATGCACGTGTGCATATTTGTGTGTGCACACGTGTGCACTGTGACCACGCCTTGAATTTAGGGCCTCATTGATCACTGGGCTTGCTGGCTTGGTTGGTGCTCAGCCACATGAGCCATGCCTCCAACTGAGCTCTTTACCTAGTTAATTGGAGGTGGAGTCTTCAGGACTTTTCTGCCCAGTCTGGCTTCAAACTACTATCCTCCAGGTCTCAGTCTCTTGAAGAACTAGGATTCCAGACATGCGCCGCTGATGCCTGGGTTTTTATTTTAGTCTCATTTTTGGGATAATGGATTCCAATCTATCTGATTTGGTATCAATCCATCAAAATTTATCCCTACCAAGTAACAACTTATCCAACTTGTGGATAATGGGTGCTTTGTCTTTTTGAGAAAAAACCCAAAACAACCTAGTAACCTAGTTAGTTGCTTTCTTGATTTTTGAGTCTCATGAAGTCATCTTAACTTGCTTCCTGTCTAGAATTGGAATAAGTCATTTCCTCAAGGAGAGTCCTTGTCAGTTAGCATTTCTGTAATTTTCATTTTATAGAGCCAGGAAATATTTACATTTTCAAAAGAAAAAAATACAATTAATTTAAGTTCAAGGTTATGGGATTTCTATTTAATCCATTTATAGTTATACCTATGGGTTCTCTGATATTAAAATCTCAGTTGTTAAAAATGTCAATGTAAGTATTAATTTTATCCTACAATCACACAAAACGGTCTCAGAATATCATAACTACCGATGAATGTAGCAACAGTATGATTCTTGGAGACACACAGTGTATAATGTTTTTATAGTTCTTTTTTTTTTTTTAGCTTAGGGTATAAAGTTGATTGATGGGTTTTAAAATATTTTGGGATAGTTATGGTTATGCCAGTGACTTAAGTTTGTTTGTTTCAGTTTGCTTTACATTTCCAGAGAATTCCTTTTTAAAATTTAATTTGAGTTTATACCAGTGTCTCAGCCAATTTGAGCTACAGTGATATAGTGCCATAGACTGGATAGTTTATAAAAACCATCTGAAACTATTTCTCACCGCGCTGGAGATTGGGAAGTTCAAGATCGGAGTGTCAGCCTGACGGAGTCTGGTTTTTGCAAGTGAGCCCTCCTGCAAGGTGGGGGACAGAATTCCTCGGTCCTCAGGGGAGTTCTGGGGGCCATGTTAGAGGATTGCCAATCCCACCCCATGATCTGAGTACTTCTCCAAAGCCCCAGCTCCAAACAGCACCGCACGGAGGGTTCAGATTTAATGAATGATGATGTCTGCTCGGTGCTTTTGCTTACTTTGACTACCATTAATTTCCCGTAAGTCTTTTCTTGCAGCTGAAGAGCTACCCCATTCCTTAAATCTACCTTAACTTAGTACTAATATATTTTATGTGCACGGGAGACTTCTACTTAAGGGCTGTCTGTGGATAACAGGTACGGTTTATAGGCAATCATTTAAAATTGAGTATCCGTCATTATACTCCAAAATTAGCCAACTCCCCATAGGCTTGGCCTACTGCCATCTGTCTTTCTTTGGAGCATTATTCTATTTTTTTTTTTCTGGCTCCCAAGATGCAGACTACTAACTTTTGGTGATTTGTTTTTGTTTTATTTTTGAACCTCCAGAAGAAATAATTTGATTCAGATTCTTATCTGAAGCAAGAAAGTTGAACTTGAGATATCACAAGTTGAGGAATGTAGATATAATTTGATCTGCAGGTATCCTTGTTAGACAAATGCAGATAGGTATTAGCTATCACTGCCCTCCAGCAGACTGTAGTAAGTGCAGGCAATCCAGAAAACTCTTCTGGGAAGACAGTTTTCCCAACCTCTAGCTCCACTACCATTTTCAAACAATAGAACAATGTTCGTAAGTATGCCTTCATCATTTCTTCCTCCACTGGTACAAATAGCAGGAAAGATCATGTTGTGTTCATCTGAAATTGATCTTCCACATCCAGGCTCAAAGGGGTTTCTTGTTTTGCAAAGTTGCCGTCCCTCTGTGTATTTCTTTTCAGTTAATTTTTTTTTTAAATTGTTATAATGGAGTTGGAACGTAGAGGTGTCGCAATTACATAAGTCAGGAAATGAGTACGTTTCTTTTTGGACAGTGACCTTAGAAGCTATCGGGCAACTGAGACTGAAGAGGACAGACTTCCTGGCTTTGCGGGGAGGGGGAATCCAGCAACAGAGCACTTGATAAGCAGGTGCAGGTCTCTGAATTTAAACTCCATTGCTACCTCTCTCTTCCCCCCCCCCAAATAAATCCACAGAAAACAAAACTGACTTGAAAACAGTATAGAAATGGAGACTATGCTCAGGGCGTGATTGTAGTCCACCTGGTTTCCCAGAAATATTCGTTCCATTGCGTGTAGACTTGATGGTTAATGACATCAGCGTCGTCTTTAGGCCTGCCTGTGCGCTTTCCTTCCTTTGGATGTACGTATGTCCCGACCACAAGACTCCTGGCCATCTAAGTACTGCTCTTGAGTTTGGCTCAAGGTTCCTGAGACTCCTTGCCTAACTCAGTTGCTTCATTGCATTCATTGTTGTTGTTGGGATCATTTGTTTCACTTTACCTCCTCAAGTTTGTTGTTGTTGGTAGTGGTTGTGGGGCTTAAACTCTGGGCCTGGGCGCTGTCCCTCAGCTCTTCAGCTCTACCACTTGAGCCATAGCACCACTTACAGTTTTCTGAGTACATTCATTGGAGATCAGATCCTCATGGACTTTCTTGCCCGGGCTGGCTTTGAGCCATGATCCTCAGATCTCAGCCCCCTGAGTAGCTAGGATGACAGGTGTGAGCCACTGGTGCCCGGCTCAAGTTTTTCATTCTTCTAATAAATGTATTTTGAGGACACCCCCTTCAAATCAGAGTAAATATCTGGATGTGTATATAAGTGAACTCGTGAGAGCTATCCCATACAGTATTTCAAATCAACTGGAGGATTTCTGTGGCAAACGCCCCATTGTGCCAACTCACAAATTCAGCATTGGATCTCTTTGCCACTGTGGCCATTCAGACTTCTGGAAAGCTGAATGAGATGGTCACTTCTGGGCCTCCCGCAGTTACAGCCGGTCAGATGACCACAGTCGCTTCCTCCCAGTAACCAAAGATACTTGTATAGAATAGCCCTTGATGGGCTCCTCAACTTGAGCAAATCCATGCTGCTATCAGCTCTGCTTTGCCTGTGTCTGTCTTATTCTCCCATATGCACTCAAAAAATCCAGAGCCCCAGGCTTCTGTACCCTACCCCTGCCACTCATCGGAAGATAAAGCATTTCTCTTGCCGGACACTGGGGGCTCACGCCTGTCATCCTAGATAATCAGGAGGCTGAGATCTGAGGGTCGCAGTTCAAAGCCAGCCCGGGCAAGGAAAGGCCGTGAGACTCTCATCTCCAGTAAACCACTCAGAAAACCGGAAGTGGCGCTGTGGCTCAAGTGGTAGAGCTCTAGCACCCAGACCCAGAGTTCAGGCCCCATGACTGACCAAAAAAGAAAAAACAAAAAAGCGTTCTCTTAAGTCAGATGCAAGTGATGGACAAAGTCCTTACTGGAAGAAACAATGTTCCAGAATTACTCCCCCTACTTATTTATTTGTATGTGTTTGTGTATGTTTTTCCTAAAGGAGCTTTGCACTTCATTTGTAGGAGCAACGTTTACAGGATTAGCATGGTAGCTGACCATTTAGTGGGGAAATAAAAGCAATTAGAATTCCGATCTCTAGAACGTAAAGAGTTGTCACACACTTCCGGGCAAGACAAATGCTATTAAAGCATTTTTAGAGGGGATACAGGAGGCAGTGTCCTTGATATGGAACTGGAACCGGAGCGCGGAGGCCTTTGTTGTGAAATTTCCAGGGAATTGATTTGCAGATGAAAGCTCTGAGATGCACAATCTGGTGACAAATCTGGGGGGGGGGGGTGGCGGGAGGAGAGGAAGGGGAAGAAAGCATCCTCTAAGCATCATTTATCAGGAACTCCCAGGGTACATTCTGATGTGAGAGGCACAGTTTCACTTGGCAATGTCCTATGTCCTATGAGAGCCTGTCCCTAGTAGCTGCTCCCTTCCTTCCTCCCAGGCCACCGGGGTTTCCTGCTCTGGGAATTTGTGGCTTCTGGGATTCTGGTCAGAATCAAGAAACTCAAGACTTGGCCTCAAGGAGAAGCACAATGCTTGTCTGGATTTAAGCTGCTCAGCACTGGCTTTGCTTTCAGTGCTATCATTGTTAGTACCACGTAGGCCAGGCCCTGGCAAGTTAAACACACCATACCTCTGGGATACAGAATGAGAGTCTGGACTTTACCCGGACCACAGGTGGAATCCGTACAGCTTGCATCTCTTCTGGGAAACACCAGCTCGGTCTCTTAAAGACCATGTCTGCGTGAGCCCTGGGGAGGGAAGAAGTGAGCAAAGAGAGGTCATTTGCCATCCTGTCATTCATAAATTTGCTGCAACCATTTTTTTTTTGGAAGCCATTTCCTGCCAGCACCTCCTTTTGGGGGTGATGAATTCCAATAAGTTTCAATCCCTTTATTACTCACTGTGAAAGAAATTGCTTCCTTTTATGTCTGGAACTAACCCTGGCTTGCATTTCCCAGGATGGCCTCCCCGGTCGCTGAGTTTTGGAATGGGCTAAGTCAGTGACCTGCAGCAACTCAGAGTTTCAGAGTTCTTGGGGTTTGTAGGCTCTGGTTTCCCCCGGCCTTTAGATACCAGATGTCACCTTTCAGCATGTCTGATATTACTGTTTAATACATGTTTCTCACAAGCTTTACTCGTTGGACCTTTCTGGGTAGAAGCGGCCAGAATATCTCTCAGTCATCTTGGTTTTTTGCTGTTGTTGTTTTTTTTTTTTCCTGGGGGTGGTGGTGGCAGATTGTGGGGCTTGAACTTGGGCCTGGGTGCTTTCTCTTAGCTCTTGTGCTCAAGGCTAGCACTCTCCTACTTGAGCCATGTCTTCTGGCATCTTGGTGTTTAATTGGAGACGAGAGACTTTCCTGCCCGGCCTGGCTTTGAACCACCATCCTCAGATCTCAACCTCCTGAGTAGCTAGGATGACAGGCGTGAGCCACTGGTACACCCGGTTATCATCTTGTCCTAGAGTAAACTAGAAAGGCTGTCAGGGAAGGAGGTATAAGTGCTGTTTCTCATCTCAAAGCAGAACATGGATCGTGCTCTCTTCTCTCTTTCTAATGGACTCTAGTTCCCTCATCTCCCCAGACTTGGAACTCTGTACCCTTCAACTCCCTAAGTTCACAGGGCTCAGCCTAGCATCTCTTGTCTTTTTTTTTTTTTTGCTCCGTGATCTGGAACTGTCCTCAGGGCAGCAAAATCTGCAGCAATCATAACGCTCTTCTCGTCTGTTCCTCGTCTCCCACTGTCTCTTGTCAAATTCAATAGCCAGGATCTTGGAAACTGTTCTTTCATGTATTTTTAAAGCCCGCTTTTAGTTTGTTTATTTTGGACGAGAGGGGCAAAGTCCAACTCCTGCTAGTCCATCTTAGCCAGATGTGGAAAAACTATAAATAATGTTCGGTTCAATTGAATTTTGACAGCCTGCTTCCTGATAGCAGCAATCTGCTGCGTTTCAACGTTTTAAATAAGAGGGAGACGATTCTCATCCAGGTTAAAAGAAATCGATTTCACCAAGGAAGAAGCTACATGCACAAATGCTAATTGCCAACTTTAATGGATTTTGATAATGACGTGGCTAGTGGTGAACACTATTCGAGCTAAACATTCACATCACCCATTCAAGTTCTGCTCATCTATGTCTTGTTCGTTTGGTTTGGTTTAGCTCAGGCAGGTCTAGAACTTGTGATCCTCCTGATCACATCCTCCTGAGCGCTGAGATTATAGGTACGTCACCATGCCTGGCTTCAGTGAGGTTTTTGTTGTTGTTGCCAGTCCTGGGGCTTGAACTCAGAGTCTGTGCACTGTCTCTAAGTTCTTTCACCCAAAGCTAGCACTCTACCACAGCTCCACTTCTGGCTTATTTTTTGGTGGTTCATTGGAGATAAGAGGCTCACAGAATTTCCTGCTTGGGCTGGTTTTGAACTACAATTCTTAGATCTCAGCCTCCTGAATAGCTGGGATGACAGGCGTGAGCTAGTGGTACCTGGCTTTCTGATGAGATTTTGATGTGTAATATTGAAGAATCAGCTGGACTCAATGAATCATTCTCTGAGCTAGGAAAGGGTCTCTCCCCCCGACCACTCTCTCTCTAGCTGGCTGCCTTCCTTTCTTGCTTTAGTTCTGGACTGCGCTTTAATCTTACACATTTTTGGTCAGAAGCGCGTGTGACTCCATGCAGGGCCTCAGTATCAGGGTACCTTGTATGAGTTAGCCAGAACTTGAGGACAAAGCATGGTTTTGGGGGAACTCAGTGCCCCAAGCAGTACATAAAGTTCCCACCTTGGATCTTTGGGGACTTTCTTTTCTGAGATTTTTAAAGTTTATTTTTTTGTTACACACCATTGTTTCTACAATAACTGTTACATGGTGCTTAGTAAATATTACTGTGTTTACATACATTACATTTATACAGCATGAAGGCTTGCCAAATTAAATATTATTTTTAACTTTTGAAAGCTTAACACACAAAGTCCTATTTTTGCGATTGCTCTGTTGTTCACAACCATCCCCGAACTTTGGAGGAACCCATACGCCATGTTGGTACCTGATTTCCCTTCTGGTGGGAACCCTGGAGGAAATTCTACAGCAGCTGGTAGTCGAAGAAGCCAAAAACCTAATGTCGTCCGTGTTATTTTGCTTTGATTCCTCCTACATTTATAGTTTTATATTTCAGACGCACCATTTTTGTTTGTTTGGAACTGGGGGTTTGAACCCAGGGTCTGTGTTCTTGGAGCTTGGCTTGCTTAGCTGGTATTCTACCACCTGAGCCATACCTTCAGCCCTGTTTTTTTTTTTTGTTTTTTTTTTTCTGTTAATTTTGAGGTAGTGTTTCATGGCTTTTTCTTCTGGGGCTCGCTTGGAACCATTAATCCTCTAGATTTCAGCCTCCTGAGTAGCTAGGATTATAAATGTGAGTCGCTGGGCCTGCCTAGGTTTACTGTTGAATTATGAGCCAGGTGCTGAGCTAGCCACATTAGACACAAAGCCAGCTCCGTGACCCTCAACCCCCCTCCCCCACCCCATCATGGTGGCAGTAATGCTGCATGTCAAATAACCCCAAGAATCTCAGAAAAGCAGGTCACCAAAGGCCCAAGAGAGAAACCCATGCCTCATTCTGCAGTTGTCTGTCAGGAAGGCTCCTCCTCAAAGCCTGTCTTGTTACCTTAAAGGACATAGATCATATCCTGCTGGCCCACGAGTGAGACACAGGGTAGAGGCCGCAGACCTTTCTCAACTCTGGACTCAAAAGTCCTACACACACAGTTGTTGTTGTTGTTGTTTTATTTTGGTTGTGGGGCTTGAACTCTGGGCCTGGGGTGCTGTCCCTGAGCTCTTCAGCTCAAGGCGAGCGCTCTACCACTTGAGCCACAGTGCCACTTCCGGTTTTCTGGTGGTTCATTGGAGATAAGAGTCCCACGGACTTTGCTGCCTGGGCTGGCTTTGAACCATGATCCTCAGATCTCAGCCGCCTGAGTAGCTAAGATAGCAGACCTGGCCCACACAGCCTTTTTATTTTTATTTTTTTGGCAAGGCTGGGCTATTTTGATTCATTTTCATTTACTCCTTAATAATTTCTTCATATGAATTTTTCTGCTCCAGTCCTTTGCCTACTTATCTATTGAGGTCTTGATTTAAAAAAAAATCAATTTGTATGAATTCTTTATTTAGCATTTCGGCAGTGTTTTCTGCAGAACTTTTCTCTGTCTAATATTGGCTTGTTCCTTTGTTTTTTTTTTTTAACTACACAGAAGATATATTTTTTTTAGTGTATGGATAATAGCCATAAATAAGAAGGGCCATATTTAAATGTGTGTACCTTTCTCTTAACTTTACATATCTTATAATATGTTTTCTCAGGCAGTGTAAGTCTCGCTGTGGATTGCTCAGAGTAGAAGCCAAGCATGCATTCAGGGGAGAAAGCCACCCATGACAGGAATAGTTAACGGCGTCTTGTCTCCAGTGGGACTGTGTGGTCCTCTCTTCATTTATAGATTCTAAAATATTTATTGAGCATCTACTCTTAGCCAGGCCCCACTGCCTGGGCCATTCTAGGCCTTTCTTGGTTTCATGGTCAGCGAGATCTAATTGAGGTTGGATAAGATGGATGAACCATTCCACGTATCAATAAAGTTGAGTATTACCTTAACCGCAATCTTAAGAGTTATTAACTTTCGGGTCTATAGAGACGATCTTGAGTGAGCATGAAAGATACAGTCACTGCCCCCCAGGGGTTCACACAAGATTGGAGAAGACAGACAAAAGTAAAAGACAATTATAGTGAAGTGTGACAGACGTAATGGAGCTGGGGGGGGAGGGGGTGGAAGGCCTACAAATGTACAGATTTAGGGGACCCAAGAGGAGCTTCTAGAGACCCGGAGAATAGCTGAGCGAGGAAGGTTAGAGTTGCGAATGTTCTCGCAAAGCCGGTAGATCGGATATGTCCGGGGAGGAAGAGACAATGTCTGCCTTTGAGAATCCAAGGTGCTGAGGAATATAAGCTAGTGGTAGTGTTGGAGAAATGGGTCTAGTGTGATCGCTCTAGCAAGACTAACGCCAGGTGTGTCAACCTTTGAGGCACAATTGGGAATTGAAAATGAGTTCTGTTTTCTTGGCATTCATGGAGACTGGGTCCAACGCTCACCGGGAAAGCACCTAAATCTGAGACTACTCACAAAGAGCCCCAGTCCAACGGGAGATTTGGTGTTTCCCTTCCAGATCCCTATGAAGCAAATCCCCCAGGTAGAATTTCAACCAATCCCTGCCCCAGCTCCACCAAGCTTTACCCAGTGGACTATCGATTTCCCCAGACGGGAGTCAAGCCAATAAGTTAGAGCTCCCAGACAGTACACATGATCGGTTGGGGTGGGTTTTCCAAGCCATCCACATAGTACATTTGGTGCCCTCTGTTAATATTCATCGACATTTCATTGAGGTTTGATGAGATGGATGAGCCATACAATATGTCAATAAAGTTAAGTATTACCCTAACCACATTCTTAAAGTTATTAAAAATGTCAAGAGCAGGGTGATTTATTTCTTCATTCTATGGAAATACTGCAAAGACGGTATGTATTTTTTTTTTTTTTAATGCACAAGGCTGAAGTGATCATGATTTATCTCTCGGGCTCCATTTTGAGTTAGGTATCAGTGACCGATTCTGGTGCAACAGTCTCTTTAAAGTCTTTGGCCTTTTGGCACCGTTTTGGGTCTTAGGAGAAATGGGAGATTGCCGTCCAGGGCCCAGGGCTCGGAGACTGATGTAAATTCAGTCATTCCCCAGCAGCCTCTTTCTGGCTGTGAACCATCCCAAGCAACTGCCTACGCGTGACCTTTCGTATTTGACATCTTTGCCCTTGAGTAATAGGTACTTTGAGAGAGAGAGAATGCTGCTCTGGCCTTGAAAAATGTGGTTCCCACTCTGACATGGGGTGTCTTGTGGGAGAATCACAAGCAAGCAGCAGTGACGACTGGGGGGGGGGGGGGCGGTAAGAGAAGGAAGAAGTGAGAATCAGAGTTATTTGCTGTGGGAATTTGTGTTCACATTGAAATCACTTGTGGCCTAGCCTGCTAGGTCTCTGAGGGGGACAGCCTTGATGTTCTTGCTGCTTCTCCAAGAACACGATTTTTTGTGTGTGTGTGCGTGCGTGTGCGTGTGTGTGTGTGTGTGTGTGTGTGCGCATGTGTATCCCCAGTCCTCGTGTGTTTGTATGTCTAAGAGACACAGTCCGTGGGGACAAGGTTTGTATCAACAGTTTCACACACAGCGACCGGCCAGCACTGTGTTTAGAAAGTGCTTAGTATTAAAAAAAAGATTTTGACGCTCTGTAATAAGTAGTTGAAAGCCAGGCGCACAAATGACAACGCTTATGATGGAAACCAGGCTTGCAAGCTCACATGCAGCCTCAGCAAAGCCTACACCCCTCCTCCTCCACAAAGCCTCTCCGTGCATGCTCAAGGAGGTCCGGGGTGGGGTGGGGGGAGCTTCTTCCACAGGGTCCCCTCTACGTTGCAGCCAGAGGCTTTGTGTATCAACATGATAGGACAAGGTCCCTCTCTAGCCTCCCAGCGCTCCATACCACTCTCGGCCTCTAGGGGGCAGCAGAGCTCGCATGTAGCAAGGTGGTTGCTTCTGGAGACAAAAGAGAAGGATTTGGGGTGTGTATGTGGGGGGGGGGGCTGTCAATTTGTCTTCACATTGCATTTAAGGTCTGTCTCAGGCAGAGGAGGCATATCCCAGACCCAACTCAAGGTGTTTGTTTCCTAGCCAGGGACTTAGACCTGAAAGAAAGCCAGGTTATTATTATTATTGTTATTGTTATTATTATTTTATTGCACATAAGGGTGTCTGTCTTATTCAGCGTGAATGGCTAGGAGAGGAGATAGCTGGAATAAAGTGTTAGGAGATAGGACGTTTCCCTTTATCCTTCTCCACCTGAATCCACTAAACAAAAGGGTTCCACAGAATGAAGGCAAATGAAAGCAACAGGGAAAAAGAAAAAAAAAAATAACAGCAAGAGGAAAAGAGAGCAGGAAGAAAAAACTCGAAAGAAGGCAAGCTGAGAACAAAATCAAGAATGTAGACAGAGGAAAGCTCATGTACGGTGATTGTTCTAAACCAATGTTATGGGTTTTAGAACCCAACAATTTCCCAAGAAGCAAACTTGCCAAAATGTGTGAGTACTTAATAACGGAGAAAACAGAAGGATTGATCATGGAAATTAGGCTAATGAATAAACAAGCTGCTTTAAAAAAACAAAAAGAGGACTCCCCCTTGCAGTCCGTTATTTTTAACTTAGCGGCAATTTGCATACTAGTTAATTTGCATGTATTAAATACTGCTCCCTTCCTCCTTCCCCACCTCCTCGACTTCAGAATAACATTTCATTACCGTGCTGCCAGGCCTGAGGACTCGGAGACTCTGGAGAGTTTATTAATTTATCCAACACATGCTGTGTACATTTTTATCACTTGCAGCACAGTGGACCCGGTATCTTTGAAGTCATTAACCAGACAGGGGTGTTCTGCTCCAGGTATTCAAAAGACAGCTGAGAAAAGCCAGCCTGCAAAAAAAAAAAAAAGTACCAGCAACGCAAGGAAAAGATCGTGTTTGGTGTATGTTCTTTCTACGAAGACAAAACCGAGCCATGGAGACCTCTCTTGTCTGTATTAGAGTCTCAGGTTGTGTGTGTGTGTGTGTGTGTGTGTGTGTGTGTGTGTGTGTGTGTGTGTGTGTGTGTGTGTGTTTAATATGTTCAAGAAATAGAACTGGTTCTCTGCAGGGCATGCTTGGCCAATGATGTAACATGTGCATACGCGCATGCATGCGCACACACACACAGACGTGGCATTTCTCTTTCATCCAGAGTGACTAGGCAGGAGGGGAAGCGTGGCTTCCATATTGGTGAGGATCACAGTACCTTTCCACTCTACTGTGCTGTCAAGGCCAAGACTGCTGCCACTGCCTGGTGCCATTTGGTCTAAAGCTTGGACACCTCCTTCTCATCGTCCAGCCTTTGGGGCCTCTCGCCTTAACTCATGGAAGGGAAACTTCCACCGCAAGCGTGCGCTGGTTTCTTTCAATGCTCTGTAGTGGGTTGGGCCATCTCCCGAGGGAATAGAGGCATAGCTGCAAGAGAGCCTTTCATGAGTTGACCACATCCGTGGTGAAGCATGCCCATAGTCCCAGCCACCTGGAGGCAGAGATAGGAGCATCGTGGTTCAAGACCAAGATGAGCAAAAGAACAAAAAGTAAGGTATCTCAAGAAAAACCAAACCAAGTTAGCATGGTGGTACGTGGTTACCAGTACCACTGTATGGGAGGAGAAGTTAGAAGTATCATGGTGTGAGGCAGAAATAACTAAAGCAGAAAGGACCCTAAACTAGGAAGGCACTTGCCTATAAGGTGTCAGATCTTCCGTACTGTCGACAAGACAAAACTAAACAGAACAAAACAGATGAACAATGAAACAAAACAATGAAACAAAACAGATGAACAACGAAAACAACAAAAGAGGACCAGGTCTGACTTGCTTGCCTAGATCATTATCCAGTGGTCATTACCAGTGCCATCTCTCTTAGTTTGGTTATTAACCTCTTCTTCTGCCGTCCCCGATGCTGGAGGTGAAGACAGAATTGCGTATTTGCCTAGAGCACATGGAGTGTCCTTCAGCTTCCAATGCAAATTAAAATCGAGTTGACTAATTTATTCAGTCAATCACCCTGTCATCAAATATTTATCAGATGCCTACTATGAGCCAGAAATTCCATTATGTTCTTTGTAGGCCGACAAAACTGATCAGTGACTAACTTAAATAGGGTCTGGTGTTAGGTCCAGGACTAGCAGAGACGGATAATTCTCCTCTTTACACGTACAAGGCTATGAGGGCCGACAGGCAGGTATAGCTTGTATTCATTGAGACTGTCTTAGAAAAACATTTCTGCCCAGGCTGGCCTTGAACTGTGATCTTCCTGCTCTCTGCCTCCAAGTAAGAATTATGATGTGAGTGATTACAACTGTTTTTTTAAAAAATTATGATTACTCTTATTGTACAACATAATGGGTTTCATTATGATATTTCCATGCTTGCATACTCGGTGCTTTGATTATATTTGCCTCTCATTCTCTCTTCTCCCTTCCTCTCTTCCACGAACTCACATACCCTTCTACCCCAGGGATTCCCTTTCTATTTGCAGGTCTTTCTGTTCTATGTAGATTCCTCCTATGAGAAAAAGATGCAGTGTGTCTTTCTGAGCCGGGCTTATTTCCCTTAACATGATGATCTTCAGTTCCACCCATTTTCCTGCCAGTGACATGATTTTCATTTTTCTTTATTACTTCCTGTGGCTCCTGTCTCCCTCCATCAGTCTTATTCTCTGGAGTGCCTATCAAGATAGGCATCCTCCTCCTCCCCTTACATTTTTGAGACCACATAGTGTGAAATATCTGTTCTACTAACATCTGATCAGAGTAAGTCAAGACACTTACCTGTCAAGACGGTTTTGGTCATCTGACGTCTAAGATATTCCTCTGAACCATTTGGATGAGGTGGATTGGCTCTCAGGGACGCGAGTATAATTCTACTTGGTGGTTGTCGTTGGAGACCGAGGCTGGGACTTAAACTCTTATCCGGCACTTTCACTCATTGGCTGGCCCTCCACCAACCTGAGTCACGCCTCCGACCTGCTACTTGATTGAACATTGTAGATAAGGTAGAGGTTAGGATTCTTCATTGTCTTGATGTTTAAGTGCAACTTGAAGGATGACATCATCCATCAGTGATCATCTTCAAGTTTATTCAAGCAGTTATAGATCCACGGAATGGCATTATCATGAGGTCCGTCTCTCTGTAATTTGTTTACAGCAATATTATAGGAAACTCCATCAAGACATTGCTCAGATCGATCGGCAGTGTTTGTACTGCATCTCTTTATTGGTTTGTGTGTATGTGCATGCACGTTCGCTAGTAGAGGAGCTTGAACTCAAGGCCTGAGGACTATCCCCTAGCTTTTTCACTCTAGGCTGGCATTCTACCACTTGAGCCACAACACGACTACCTGCACTGTATCTCTCTTTTTTTTTTTTTGTCAGTTGTGGGGCTTGAACTTGGGGCCTGGGCGCTCTCCCTCAGCTCTTCAGCTCAAGGCGAACGCTCTACCACTTGAGCCACAGTGCCACTTCCAGTTTTCTGATGGTTCATTGGAGATAAGAGTCTCTCGGATTTAACTTACCCGGGCTGGCTTTGAACTGCAATCCTCAGATCTCAGCCTCCTGAGTAGCTAGGATGATAGGTGAGCCGCCGGTGCCCAGCCTGTACTACATCTCTTTAATGATCTTTTGTCTTTTTTCCCAACAAGCACACCTTTCATAGATTGTCCTTAGTGAGTCTCCGTGCTCCTTGTTCTAGGGGTTCGTATTCCTTCTCTCTGGGGCTACTTTATACTTGAAATTCAGAACCTGCCTCTTTCCAAAAGGATAGCAATTAGATGAGGATGAGACTGAGGTCAAACTCGGCAGAAATAACTTAGATCGGGTGGTGAGATTCATTCTCTGCCCACAAATTGTGCTAAAAATCTAAAAATGGTCTATGATGTCACTCGCACAAATTATTAACTGGGTTAGATATTGGATCATTTTGTTCTTGGCGAATCTCATGTCCATGGTACGGATGAGATTGCTTAATACGGGATTGGGGCCGAGGAAGTCAGAGCTTGGGTTTCCGCTTAGGCCCTGTGGCTACACTCGTGACTGGGTTGGGGTGTTATTCTGGGGGACACTCTTTTCATTCTGAGGTCTGGAAGAGGTGAGGAGCACTGTTCTCATCCCCTCTCGGGGGGTTGTTTGTGAAGACGCAGATGAAATACCCCATATCGCACCAAGAGGAAGAAGCTATTATTCTGGCTTCCAGGAAAGAGTTGGCCTCACTAGCTGGGATCCTTGACTGTCAGATCCTGATTGCAGCAATTAAAACTGGGGGTGTGTGGGGTGGAGGGAGGGAACGGGGCATGGAATGGAAGCATGCAAGGTCTGGGGGTTGCTCAACCGAGTGTCACCTTTTCTAAGCCACACAGCTGCCAAATCTGATCGCTTCTGATTTAGTTTCTGGGAACCAATCAGTACGCTGTTTCGTTAAGGACGACCTGAGGTTCAAGATCTGGAGTCTGCCTAGTGGTCCCTCTGGAAAAATACAACAGCCGGCTTGGGGGCAGCCGGCTTGGACCAGGCACTCTGCACTTCTGGTGGTGACAAGCTTTCCGAGGGGGTGTCGAGTTCCTTCTCCGCTGCTGCTGCTGCTTCTAGTGCTCAGTCAGCAATATGAACATTTCAGCTAGGAAAATTTTGACCTCAGTGCTTTCAAAACCATCCTGCTTCTCTTTATCAGTTAATTAGGAGACGCTAAGCCAAGAACGAAAGTGAAGGCAAAACTCAGCATCATCCCAGGATTGGTGAAATCTGAGCACTGCTTCTCACATGTGTCCATCCCGTTATTCATTATCCATCCCTCCACTTGTACATGCATCCATCCACCCATCCATCTCCATGCATCTTTTCATCCACCCACCCATCTATCCACTCATCCATTCTCCATCCATCGTCCACTGGTCCATCTTTCGACCCATTCATCCTTCCATTCATCTGTCCACCCATCTACCCACCCTTTACCATCATCCTTTCTGCATCATCCACTTGTCCATTTGTCCATCTGTCCATTCTTCCATCCATCCAGCCAGCCATCTACGCACCCACCTGTCTATCCTTATATCCTTTCTCCCTGGGCCCCTCTGGCACTGGGACATTTCTCTTGTCAGGAAAACTCTACTGAAGATCAGTCGGGTTGTTTCTATTTCTCAGAGATCCCTCCCGTGGGTGTAGGACTATTTTCTGTGGTATTGGGATTTGAACTCCTAGCCAGGTGCTCTACCACTTGAGCCACACTTCCAAATGCTTTCTGCTTTAGTTATTTTTTTTTGAAGAGGGCATTGAGTGTATTCTTAGGCTGGCCTGGATTGTAATCCACTTAATTTACACACATTTCCATTATATATTTATTTATACTGAATGACATATAGATAATTGAGGTTCTCTGGACCTTCTCAGGCAGTGTTCCCCCCAAACATCTTCCATGGGGTGATGGAGGAAATTCACCTGGAAAAGACTGGGGGTTACATAAATACTCTGTATCTGAAGGGATTAGATGGTAGACAATTCCCTCACTGGGTTTGATGATAGAGCCTTTTCTTAAGAAATACGTCAGGGGTTAGGGAAGTTGCTCTTCACCTTTGGGGGAGCATTGTTGGGGGCTCATTAGTGAAAGACAATCCACTGTCCACTTGGGATGACAGTTTTAAAACAGGAGTGGAAAACTCCAATGGCTCAACATCCACTTGACCTAAACAACAAAGTGGGCACCCCAAGGTGCCTAGATATGAAGCAGAGGATGTCTGCTCTAGACTACGGCTACCACGGGAAGTTTTGGGTCCAGCAGCCAGACTTGAGCTTTTGCAACGTTATCTGTATTTTTTTTCCCAATTTAAGTCTCTCAATTTTTAATTTTCAATTTTTAGAAAATAGTATGCCTGTGAAAACAACATCTCTCTGTGAGCCAGATGTGGCCCGAGGGCTGTGGTGGTCTGTCTCGGCTTTAAACCACTGTACGTGTTGGTGAGAGTCTGAAGCCAACGCAGCGAGTGCATTTGCCTTGTCATTCCTACAAGGGGTTCTTCTCCATGATAGGCTGCGAGGAGACCCGGTGAGAATGGGTGGGGAGAGAAAGGGCAGCCTATGCACGCATGGTCTACAGAACAGACAGCACCGTGCACGCTGCTTCCAGATAGACTTGCCTTCCTGAAGACTGGGGGAGGCTCGGAGGTTTTAAAAACCAAATCTTATTTGCAAATGTACTTATTCCTTAAATTCCTTCTTAAAGCAGTACTTGGTGTTATCTAATCTTGGTGAAATCCTTCCAGGAATCCCAGTGGTACACAAGATAACAGTTGGCGGTTAAACCCCTCCGTATTAAGACTGCGAGTCCAATCCATCCATTCATTCACATGTGCATTTCTGTGTGGGACACAGACAAAGGATTGTCAAATGCCGTTTTGGGCAGGGCACTGGATCAGGTGTTGCTCGTAATGTAATGTGAAGAACACATGACCTCAGCCTTTCTAGGTCTGGATGCTAATCTTAGCAGAACCTCAAGGGATCATGTTTTCATGTATTTTTATTCTGTGCCCCCCTTTAGATTTTTTTTTTTCCTCTGATCAATTGCTTGGATGAGGTCATCTGAAATACTTTGAATCTAAAATATTCTGGATGAAATTTTGGCTTATATGGTAGTTAGTATATTGTTTGCAAATTTAAAAAAAAAAAGGCCCACAATGGTTTCAAACTGACCATTCAATATCATGGCACGTCCCATTAGGCTAGGCTGAGACAGGTGACTTGCTTTGGTTCAGCGAAATGAAAAATAAAAGGTGTGACAAGTCTTATGAAAGTGGAAAGCTGCCTGCGTGCATCTGTATGTGCAATTTCTTGCTTGTCAATTCACTAGGCTTGTGAAAATAGCCTGGACTGTCCTGTAGGGTGAACAGCGATATAGCCTAGTGACCTTCCTCAACCCTGCCAACAGCCAAAGTTAAGCAAGTGTGAACTGTCCTTTGATGTAACGTTTCTAGGCCTTGAGTTGGTATGTTGTATAAGATGTCATTTCCATACACTTCCCTCAGTTTCTTCTTTTGGTTATTGACCTTTTTTTCCTTCCTTCCTTCCTTCCTTCCTTCCTTCCTTCCTTCCTTCCTTCCTTCCTTCCTTCCTTCCTTCCTTCCTTCCTTCCTTTCTCTTTCTTTCTCCTTTCTCTTCTCCTCCTTCTTTGGCTCCCTTCCTCCCTCCCCTTCCCCCTTTGCTTACTTGCTTTGATTTTTTTTCTTTTCCCAATACTGGGGCTTGAATTGAGATCCTGGGCACTGTCCCTTAGCTCTTCCTTTTTTCTTTTTTTGGTCGGTTATGGGGTTTGAACTCAGGCTTTGGGCACTGTCCCTGAGCTCTTCAGCCCAAGGCTTGCGCTCTACCACTTGAGCCACAGCACCACTTCTGGTTTTCTGGTGATCTATTGGAGATAAGAGTCTCACAGACTTTCCTGCCGGGCTGGCTTTGAACTGCGATCTTCACATCTCAGCCTCCTGAGTAGCTAGGATTACAGGCGTGAACCACCAGCACCTGACTAGCTTTTTCACTCAAGACGGTCACTCTGTCACTTGAGCCACAGCTGTACTTCTGGATTTTTGCTGGTTAATTAAACATCAGAATCTCAGACTTTCCTGCCGGGGCTAGCTTTGAACTGTGTTCTCAACTCCAGAATAGCATGGATCAGATGTGAGCCATCAATGCTAGGCTTTATTTTATACGTACTTGATTTTTGTTTCCCCACGTATTTATTATTTCTCTCTCCACAGTGAGTCTGTAAGTTCCTCAGGGGCAGAGGCAGGTCCAGTTCTGCAGTGATCAGATCATCAGAACTGTTCAACAAATGGCCTGTGGAATACAGCAACACATAAGTAACTCTTCTCTCCTACCCCAGGGGCAAGTTCATTGACAGTTGGTGCCTGCAGTAATACAATTAGGAAGCGCCAAGATAAAACTGTGTTAAGAAACTGTTTAAATGCAGTAGAGAAAAGTAGAGAAGACAGCCAATTAGTATCCATGAGCACCCACGATTTCTACATAATGGACGAAGTCATTTATTGAATTTAGTTGGCGTTCATTAGGTTCCCGGTGGCAACTTGTCCCCTGACTTCTCAGTGGCTTTATCCAAAAGGGAAGAAGGGAAAAGCCCAATTCACAGCCCAGGAAGCAGGCACCCAGACTATCTTAACTGCAGACTTGAGAATGTGGCTGGAGAATCCTGGAACCAGGAGGGTGCAGAACTCCCAACTAATGGAGATCAGACGCATGCAGACACTATGCTAAATGTGTGGTATTTTAGTTATCACAAACCTATGATATATGTTTTGTGATCCCTTTTTTTTAAAAAAAAAAGAAAAGGAGGCTAAGCTGGGAAAGGGCATACTAAAGGGGATCTAAGTAATTTGCCCAAGAGTACACATGGTAAGAAGTAGAGACCCAAATTTACTTCTCTTTCACTGTGAAAAACACCACTGTAAAACAAACAAAAAACATTTCCTAACGGGGTGCTGGTGGTTCACTCTTGTCATCCTAGCTACTCAGGAGGCTGAGATCTAAGGATTGTGGTTCAAAACCTGTCTAGGCAGGAAAGTCTATGAGACTCTTGTCTCCAGTGAACCACCAGAAAAGCAGAAGTGGTGGTGCTGTGGCTCAAAGTGGTAGAGCGCTCGCCTTGAGCCAAAAAAAAAAAAAAAGCTCAGGGACAGCACCCAGGCCCTGGATTCAAGCCTCATAACGGACCAAAAAAATTTAAAAATAGGTTAATTTAAATAATCTCTTAAGGGCTGGGAAGGTGGCTCATTGGTAGAGTGCTTGCCTTGCATGCATGAGGCCGTGGGTTCAATTCCTCAGTACCATATAAGCAAAAAGAAAAAAGCTGGAAGTGGCTCTGTGGCTCAAGTGGTAGAGTGCTATCCTTGAGCTGAAGAGCTGAGGGACAGTGCCCAGGCCCAGAGTTCAGGCCCCACAACCAAACCCCCCAAAAAATAATAAAAAAATAATCCCTTAAAAGTGTAATATTAATTACAATGTAGATCTTGCCTTTTAAATGTAATAGATAACTGCACATTTTGGGGAAAAACAGTTACAATTCTTTAATAAATAAATTTGATATTTTTAAGATTTCATACTCGATTTACATCTTAAATGAATAGTCAGATTTTGCATACTTTTAATACACATTCATTTTATTTTTTGACAGACTGAGCTCATTTTATCCTTACAACCTTAGGAAGCGAATATCATTATTATCCTCATTTGTATAAACTGAATTCAAATTACATAAAACTGTTGATTATATGAATATACTCAGTGATTTTATTTAATTGAAGGCAAGAAAAATAAATTTCAAAAAAAAGAAAAAGAAAAATAAATTTCATAGGATACGTATATGACAATTTATGAATTATGCATCTAGGTATTACTCAAATATTTATATCAGATTGTTGATGTGTCACCTAAACAGAAGCAGGGATGATCTTGATGATGATCAGTTGATCTCGATGCCTTATTTTTGTGTCTGTGGACTCATTGTGATATATGTATATATGTATATACACATATTGTTATTGTAGAGGTGATAGAGGGGTTACAGTGACATGAATCAGGTAATGAAGCACAACGCTTTTTGAACCATGTCTCCCCTTCCCTCAGTCTCTCCCAGTTTTCCCCCCCTGGTCTCACCGTTTTGATCATGTTTTTAAGTTTTGTCATTGTGGTGGTAAAAATGTCAAGATGAAGTAGGGGTTGTTGGCTAGTTTGTTAGTGTAACCTGTAACTTTTAAGTATCTAGAAATATGGCATTTGGGTTTAGTAGGTTACATCATGGCCACCAAAATTGTGCGCTCAAACCCCGATTCTTAGCACATGGGGATGGGACCTCAATCTGTAAAAATACCATTGCAGATATAATTAAACGAAGCATCTCAAGATGAGACCGTCATTTCCCATTTCCTGGGTTAACCTGTCGTGGGATTGAAGAGATAGGGATCTGGAGTATGATGATTTGAGGCCAGCGCAGGCAGAAAAAAAATTCAGGACACCTCATCTCCAAATTAACTAGCAAAACACAGAGCTGGAGGTATGGCTCAAGAGGTAGTGGTCTATCATAGCAATCATAAGACCCTAGGTTCAAACCTCAGTACCTTAAAAGTCAGATGAATAAAATCAGCACAGAGGATGTTACACATGGGGCAGGAGGTAGAGGAGGAGGTAGAGAAAATGAGGACTTGTTCATCCAAGGACAGACAATTTCAGTTACAAGATAAATAAATTCTTAAGGTGTAGTACACAGCGTTATCACTATCGTGAGTCATAATGTGTGAATACTTGAAATTTACTGAGAGCAGATTATAAATGTTCTGTAACAGTAAAATGGGTAGTTACGTGATGAAATGTATAGGTTAATTACTTTGATAACGCTGTTCATCTCACAACGTATACCTGCATTAAGTCATAACATGATCGACTTTAATTATAAACAATGTTTATTCACCAGTTAAATGTTCAATGATGCCAGAAACAAAATCCAGTGATAGGTTATTATTGCATGAGTCACAATCAGGTAACTTTGCTCAACACCAAAGTCTTTGTTCGTTTGTTCGTCTTCTAAAGTTGGGGTTGAGGGCACTTGTAGGGACCTAGTTGGCCCATCGAAATAACCAACATGTAAGCAATAAGGAATAAGCAGTAGCCGCTGGCATCACTAAATGTTTTATGGTGCCTGTCTCACAGCCTTCAATCATGGCCTTTCTCTTTGTTTGAGCTATGCTCTATTCTTTCTCCTCCAGTGTTCCTACTCAGGACCTGTTCTCAACCTTAACCTGAACTACTTCTAAGATACTTCCAGATTCTTGAGGTCAGTTCAGTGGTGTGCTCCTAGGTATATTCCCCTGAACATATGTGAGCTCTGGAGAATGGGAACTCTATTGTCTTAAGCAGTGATATAATGCTTTCCCTAGCAGAAGATCTGCTGTATTCATACATTCATATATATATATGTCTGCTTCTGTGTGTATATGTGTGTATATATTTATATATATACACACACACTCTCTCTCTCTATATATATATCAAATGAATGACTCAGTGCTACTGGAGATCTGATGGAAAGGAACTTCTCAGAGGAGGAGAGACATATTCTCTGCCAAGTTGATCAGTTTGACTTACAGGCGTTTTGCGATCCTTCAAGTACACTGGATTGGGTGGTTGACTTGCAGTTTTCTCCGCTCTCATAGGGGCAGGGCGAGATGGTGTTGGATTGGGAGGGGCTTAAGGGATAGGATGCAGAATGTCTTGGTTACAATATCTCCTCCTGCCTCAAGCGTCTGGCTCTGGTCATGGTCTCAGCCTGGCCCTCGGGGGGGGGGGGGGGGGCGGCCATCTGGGTCATCCATGCCTGGCCTAGTCACTGCTAGAGGACTGGTCCCGAATGTGGACTGGAATTCAAAACCCCTCTATTTGTCTGGCCAGGCTAGCTCATACCCTGCCAGGAAGCCAAAAACAAAATGAAAGACAGCATCAAGAGCTGGCTGTGGTCCTGGATCTAAGTTGGGGGCTACTTAGGACCCTGCCAAGGGACTGGGCTTAGGGGTGAGCATGATATAATTATGATTAGATGATTGGCTAGACCCACCATCCACAGAGCTGTTACATTACAGGAACTGATGCCAGGGACAGGAGTCCCCGTCCCTTCCCCCCCCCCCCCCCCCCCATCCCTTGCTACCTAATCAGAAATGATGATCCGCCCAGCCTTCTCCAAGGGGCCCTGGATAGCAGCCACTCGATACAGGACATCACTTAAGAGCTGGGCTGGGAGCCACCAGCTTTCTTGCCACCGGTTTTAAGCTGGGAAAGGCAAGCTTCAGTGAGCGGATCGTCAGGCAGTCTCAAGGGGAGCTCTGCTGTGATTGGCTCAAGGATTTCTGCTGAAAGGGAACCCGTGAACTCCGCAGCCTGAAACAGTATGCTCAGCTGGCTGATGATCGTAGCTGGTCTACAGCTATCTTGGAAGATTCAGGGGCCTCAGTCTATATCATGTCTGCTGCATGAGCCTCTGGTTTTTGTGTTAGGTTCCTCCTTCCCATGGATCACACATTTCTTAGGGGGCGGGTAGGCCACATTTACTTTACCCTCCCTTCTCATTTTGATATTTTGCTATTAACTCCTTGTCATGTTAGAACGCGTGTTCCATGATGGATTTTTGTTTTTCAGATCAGATGGTCCAAAGCCATCCAGTTAGTGAAGTTCTGATAAGCCAGAAACTTGGAAATCAGTTCTTTTTGGTACCAAGTTCATGTTTCTCACCTTCATATTCTTTAAAAAAGAAATTATTGCTGGGCGGCTGTAATCCCAGTTACTCAGGAGGCTGAGATCTGAGGGTCTAGGTTTGAGGCCAGCAAGGCAGAAAATTCTCCGTGATTCTCTCATCTCCCATGAATCACTCAGAAACCGGAAGTTGAGCTGTGGCTCCAAGTGGTAGAGCGCTTCTTTGAACACGAAGATGCTCAGGGACAGCACCTGGGCCCTGAGTTCAAGCCCCACAGCTGAGCAAAAAAAAAATTATGTTAAAGGAGTTATTATTCATCCTGTCACTTTGAGTGCAATGCATATTGATCAATATCTCCCTTTTCATCCTTCTCCCCCATCTCTCCCAACCTCTTTTCTCCCCTCAGTTCTCTTAATTTCTTAGGATATGCCTTGAATATTATGACTTCTTTCTCCCCTCCTTCCTCTCTTCATTCATCTAACCTTATTCCCTAGACCCACCCTCCTTCACATCTTAAGTTCCAGTTTCCTAGTATTCGTTTTGTTGGACTGTGAGTTTATTTTTCTAAGGAGTTACACCATTTGAATTCTCCCCTGCATATACCATACTTTGGTTAATACACTTGTGTACACTTGCATACAAACCTGCACGTGTTTACTTATCTATTTATAAACTAGATTTAATGTCCACATATGGGAGAAAACATATGTCCTTTGTTTCCCTGGGCCTGACTTCACATAATTTTTTTCCAAGTCTGTCCATTTTCTTGCAGGTGACGTAATATCATTCTTCCTAATTGGTAAGTAAAATTCCATTCTGTATTTACACTACACTACATCTCGGTTGTTTCTATAATAAGGCTATGGCGAATAGGGCAGCAATGAACATGGTTGCACAAGTGGCTTTTCTGTATCCTGATTTATAATCAAGAATTCACTCATGTTCTGCTGTCTCAGTATCTAACCTGAATGGATGCATGAGTGTTACTTATTCAGCGAGTTTAGATTTTTGGTGAGCTAATAGATTTAGGTAGAAAATTGCTTTGATTGATTTCTTTAGGTTGTCAATGGACAGCTTAACAGTAGCATAGGAAGCAGGGAGAAACCTATCACATCTTAAGGCAATACTGATAATTACACTTCTCAACAGAATAGACACTGGAAATTTACCTCAAGGCATTTTTGGGGGCGGGGAGTGACACCTTCGTGTGTGTGTGTGTGTGTGTGTGTGTGTGTGTGTGTGTGTGTGTGTGTGTGTGTGTGTGTGTGTGTGTGTGTTTAGGGCAGGGGTCTCAGCAATTGTCAGTGCCGAGATCCCTTCCCCAAATACCCTATGAGAGCGTCATCATTTCCACTGTCAACAGGGATGGGGTGAACCATGATGTTGGTAAAGGAGGAACTGGCTCTTCTTGGTGGCGTGTGAGATCTTTTCACAACTGGTTCTAGGCAGTAATGGGCCTGGTGAGGAGTCTGATTTGGCCCCACTGGCCAAGGCCAGCGCCTCCTAGTGGCTTGTGGGATTGTGATGTTACCTGGGAGCCCAGGGACATGCAATTGGCTGGTGGTCAGTTGGGTGGAGAGATCGGCACCCTTCCCCACTCAGCGAGGTCTGAAGACCTCAGCCCAGGAATCATCTGGAAGCTGCTTAAAAATGTTGGACCTCAGAACTCAGAACAGATCTACTGACGGAATCCCTGGGGGGGGTGGGGGGGGGAGGACGGGGATTTCTAGGCACAATGAAGTTTAGGAAGTGTCGGTCTACAGTGACTGACTCCGGTACTTCCTTTGCTTCAACGTTTAATGAGCGCCCACTGTGTGTTGCGGCATTGTGCTGAGTATTACAGATATCAAGATGAATAATGCATCACCTCTTCTAAAGGGTGGCTCACAGCTTATTTACTTCTTATTCCTCTCTCCAGTCTCTCCCCACTCTTTTGCATTCTGCCTTCTGCCCCAATCTTCTTTGGCGAAGTGCTGCCTTTGAAGAGCACTAATGACCTGCTTGTTGTCAAATTCAATTTTCTCCTCTCCGTAGCATGTATTACTTCCGATCAACACCTACCCCTTAAATGCTGCCTGCTCTTAAGTAGTTTTGCTGACACGATACCATTTTGGTTCTTCTTTTCCTTTCCTCCTTTTCTTTCCCTCCTCCATTTCCTCCTTCAGCCTCTCTCCATCTTTCCCAGAGCCTTTTTTTTTTTTTAAATTTCTTAACGTCTTACCCTCTCTCTGGGCAATCCTCATCCAAGTCTATGCCTTGAATGGCTTTTTTATTATAAAGTTCTTGGCTCCCTAGGAAACCTTGAACTGTTGATATTAAAAAGAGAACTCTGAGCTTCTCTTTCTAACCGACCTACTTCTTTTTGAAGAGTTGTCTATTTGATCCTGGTAGAGAATTCAATTTGGGCTGTTTCGAAAATGGGGGTGGAGAATAATTTTTTTCACAAGGGTTGTGGCTTTAATATGTCATTCTTTTGTAGCTGAAACATGTGGGAAAGCATGGTGGCTTAAAGCAAATTTATTATCTTACAGATGTGCAGGTTAGTGGGTTCTTGTGTGCCATACACTCGATCATCTAGAAAGCTGTGCTCTTTCCTGGAAGCTCAAGAGGAGAATGTATACCCACTTGTTTTTTTGTTTTTGTTTTTTGTTGGTCATGAGGCTTGAACTCTGGGCCTGCACGCTGTCCCCCAGCTCTTCAGCTCAAGGCGAGCATTCTACCACTTGAGCCACAGAGCCACTTCTGGTTTTCTAAGTGGTTTATTGGTGATAAGAGTCTCAGGGACTTTGCTGCCCAGGCTGGCTTTGAACCCGGATCCTCAGATCTCAGCCTCCTGAGTAGTTGGGATGACAGGTGTGAGCCACTGGTGCCCAGCTGTTTGTTTGTGTTTTTTTTTTTTAACTGTTTCTTGTTGAGTCTGCCCACATGCTTTGGCTCCTGGCCCCTTCCCCTGTCTTCAGCAAAGGCGAAATCCTTCCCCTCTGCCTTAGCTCTGACCCTTTTGCCACTTGGAAAGACTCTCTGCTCTCACAAATGAGTGCGACTGGGTTGCATTTACCTGTATAGGCCGGACTCATCTTCTGTTGCAAGGTTCTTAACATCAGTCCCCATTGCAAAGTCTTTTGGGTATGTACATTAGTATGCTTCCAACGGCCAGGGGTCGGAACATCCCTGGGCATCTTTGTTACTGTAGTGAGTTTGAATGGAGAAAGGGGATTGGAGGGTGGGCCATAAAATGAATTGACAAGACACCCCAGTGCCTACATTGAACAGGAAGCAGTGGGAATGAGAAGGAGGGGATAGGAGAGGTAGGGTGAAGCTGGGGTATGGTGGGGAACGTATGGAGGTGAGAGCTTAAGCTCCCCCAACTTTTCACTGAGGGTTTCTCAGTCTATTCCCAGCAGAACACCCTACACTCAAATTCAAAGCAGAACCCATCTTTCCCCCATTCATCCATTCTCTTTGTATTTCCTGTCTCGAGAATGAAAGTACTATTTAACTCGTTACTCAAGATAAAAACTTCAGCTATTCTGTTTTGTTTTCTTTTCTCTTTTGTTGTTGTTGTTTGTTTGTTTGGTCATGGGGCCTGAACTCTGGGCCTGGGCGCTGTCCCTGAGCTCTTCAGCTCAAGGCAAGCGCTCTACCTCTTGAGCCACAGCGCCATTTCTGGTTACCTGAGTGGTTTATTGGAGATAAGCCCGGGCTCGCTTTGAACCGCGATCCTCAGATCTCAGCCTCCTGAGTAGCTAGGATGACAGGCGTGAGCCACCAGCGCCCAGCTTCTGTCTTCTTTTTGTCATTCTGTCACCACACATTGGTCCCTAAGTTCTGTCTTTTTTTTTTTTTTTTTGGCCTGCTTCTGATAAAGGACAGTCTGTTGTCTTGGATCAGCTGCAGTTTTCCCTTATAGCTGGGGGCCAGGTGTCAGATCAGCCTCTATAACATCTTACTTTAGCCCAATTTTCATTCTGATGTTGGATGACCTTCCCCCAGGGAGCTTTGAAAGTGATAAACTTCAAGCACTGCCCATCGCCTCAGGAGTAAGTTCATAATTGACTTGGTTTTCAAAAGCAGTTTAAGCGGGGTATCATGACACATGCCTGTAATCCTGAATTCAGGTTGCTCACTGACACCAGGGGATCATGAGTTCCAAGTCAGCTTGGGCTACAATAGGTTTTTCCCCCCTTTTTTCTTTTAAATCTCAAAAACCAAATAAAACCAACAAAAGCCAGCTTAGCAGTCTCCCTGTCTTCCTTAAAATTCATCCAGCATTCCATCCTCCAGCCTTGCCCAAATCCTAACTTTCCTCCAACTGTGTTCTTTCATTCTTCCCCATTTGAGCAAAGTGACTCTCTTCATTTCCTCCACCGCCCCCGCCCCCCCCTAGTTGTACAGGACTCAGCTCAGCCACTACCTCCCTTTGTCTGTTCCAGCTGGACTTGGTCATACTTCCTCCCAAGATTTCCATAACCCCTTGCACACTGACTGCAGTTGTAGTATCTAGCATGTTCCTTTGCACTTGTGTGTGTGTGTGTGTGTGTGTGTGCATGCACGCGCGCACATCACTCTCCTTTGCTAGACTTGCCAGGCAGTGTTGGCTGAGTGCTTCTTTGCTGCTTGTAGATTGTGTTAATCTATTGCATGCTCCCCACACAGTGGGGCTTAGGACTCTGCCTATTATTCCATGAGCCCAGGTCATTTTGCAGAGTATTCACCCGTGAATGGCCATTGCTGTGTCTAGTGCCTGGCTTACACTGGATGCTCATGATAAATAGATGAATATTATTTCATATCCAGTCCGAGCTCATAAATGAGCTACCACCTACCAACTAGGGGTGGAGGAGAACTGCTTGATACTGCTGGTTTTGAAGATCTATCTTCCTTGGTCATGAGTTATTCCCCCTGCTCCCCTTACTATGCCAATAAGGTGTGGATGTTAGTTTTAAGGGAAAGCCAGAAGCAATATTCTTTGGGGGGGGGGAGGTGTTGGGGGGTTGAGGGGAGGATGTCTCTCTTAACATGGATATTTTGCACACAGCTGTGATCCTAGGAAAAGCAGATACTGCTTTCTGAGTATCGCTCAGAAACAATCTGAAATGCAACCACTGTGCCTCCCATGGTTTTGTATGCATTGAACTTTTATTTCTTTTTATCTTTGTTTCCTTTTGTTGCTCAATATTCGTTCCTAAGTGCCAAGCCTCTCACAGGGCCACATGGAAAAAAGAGGTGAATCAGAGAGGCTTCTGGCCTCACAGCGTCAAAGCTGTGTGGTTGAGACTGTGCTCAGGAGCTAGGAGGACTCCAGAGAGACTGGACTCTATTCCAAAAGTAGTGTCACATGACATGACCAGCTTAGATGAAGGTCATGAGAAACTTTGCAGTGATGTACCGTTTCACTTGGACCCAGTAGTTGGAGGGCCAGGCTGGTGAGGGAGAGGAAATGCATGATGAGAAGAAAGACCCAGTCAGTGTGAAAAAGAGAGTAGATACTGAAAAGAACAAGCAAATTCCTTGGAAGAGTTAATGGAACCTTTATACAATTAGCTTGCACGCCACCCAGATACATCCTCAGAGAAACAACACAGGTTTTTCAAGTGCAAAGGTCTCTACCTAGAAGAGTTCTGTGGGGATTCTATGGAGTGAAATCCTCACTTGGAGTCATAAGAATCTATGGTCCTATGTCGCTTTTGCTTGGTCCTCAGATTTGTAACCATGGCAACACTTGCTCCTGATAACTCTAGGCCTGGCTTCCCTGGAGGTAGACCTATAATGATAATACATCATTCTTACACCGCAAAGAACAAAGCCTGCTGAAATTCCAGTCACTGCCCCAATGAGAGAGGGAGGGGTCTATCCTCATGAGCTGAAAGCTACCCTGATTTTAGAAGCAAATGCTTCTCATGAAGATGAGAAGGTGTAGTTGATAGAGGTTTATCTGGGTCCAATTCTTCTGGTGATTACGCAGTCTGTGCTTGGCCCACACATTCTTTTTGGAAATTACATATGCTTTTTTCTTTTTATTGCTTGTGGGGCTTGACCTCTGGGCCTGGGCACTGTCCCTCAGCTCTTCAGCTCAAGGCAAGCGCTCTACCACTTGAGCCACAGCGCCACTTCCGGTTTTCTGGGTGGTTTATTGGAGATAAGAGGCTCATGGACTTTCCTGCCCGGGCTGACTTTGAGCCGTGATCCTCAGATCTCAGCCTGCTGAGTAGCTAGGATGATAGGTGTGAGCCACCGGCACCCAGCTCATAATGCTTTCCTTATTCATAGAGACAATGCCGTCCTATGCTTTGGTTTGGAAGTATGAAGATATCTCTTGGAGATACCTCAAACTAAATTCAGAACTATTGGTTATCTCACCAGCAGTGAAGATGAGGAGTTTTTTGGAAGTGTTAACCAAGGGTCTTACCTGGTGAAAAACTACAACCAGAGAACCAGGAGAAAGGTACAAAGGAATCACAAAACTCTCAGCACACTAGATAACACTTGCCATCTCTTATCAAAGTGGATGGCCCTTTCCTCTGATAATGCCTTTCATTTGTTCTCCTAGAGGATCATGGATTTGAGAGAATACTAGCAGCTGAAAGTTAGCTCTATTCTTGGATTTCAGACTCTCAGTTTTAATTAAAAAGACTATGATTTCTCCACGAGAGATCACTCTTACCTTCACTATAGGTCAGGTGACTCAGTGTGAACGAGTCTTTTCTTTTTAGACACTGGTTTATGTTTTCTCTCTTGCTCCCTCGCTTGTCATGTAAGCCTTACAAGCTAGTAATTCTGGTCATGTGTGGGTTTTTTTTTTTCCAATGGGCATAAGACAGTGCTAATTATTTCTTCTTAAGGTATAAATTACAAAAGGGTAAAGGGAAAAGCATAACAGTACAGTGGATCAAGTTTTTGCAAAATGCAAACACTCAAGTATCTCTCCATGTGCTACAGATATATGGGGTACCAGCACACTAAAAGCTTTCTAGTGTTCTCTTCTGGTTATTAAATGTTGCATCCACTTCTATTAGTCATAGATAGAGATACTGGGTTACGGGATATGGCGTACTATACAGCCATAGTAAATACTGACATTTTCTCAGCGTGGCTGTATTAATTTACATGCCCAATCACAGTTCATGAGAGTTCTGGTTTCTCTATATTCTTGTCAACCCTGGATATTATCAGTCTTTGCCATTGTGGCCACTCTGGTGGGTGACTTTGGTAAGCTCATGATTTAAATTGCATTTTCCTGTCCACCGTGAATGTTGAGCTGTTGCTGACTGTTTGCCGCCCTGTTTCATTTGGTTCCTTTGGATATTGGACACTCTGTCAAATTCACGGTCTACATTTTGCTGGGTAGTATTTGTTTTAAAAAAGAGGATTTGCATAAAAAGTTTACTTAACTGTAAAAATATATATATTTCATATCTGACCTCTTTTTTTTGTGGAGACTCTATAACTCTACAAATTAATGTATTGTTCCGTCTTGGCTATTTTCTCTTCAAATATTATGCTTCATTCCTTTTCCTTTTGGGATCTTCATTATACATATGTTAGGCCTTTTTTTTTTTTTAACTTTTTGCACATACCTTACTCATTTCTGCATTTGAGATTCTTTTATTCCTCTGTTTCAGTGTATACATTTTTTTGTGAATAGGCTGGTATTAACAGTCAATTCTTTTCTTTTGCTAGTTCTCCTCTACTGTTAAAGTCATACCATGGGGAAATGTTATGGCCCTTTAAAAATATTTTTGTTAGCATACAGTAATAGTACAAGGAGTTTCCATTGTGATAATTCCCTATATGTATACAGTATACTTTGAAAAACTTACCACCGGTATTGTTCCCTTAACTCTTCCCCGCCCCAGACCTTCTCTTTTCTTTTTTAAGCAGTATTTCATAGGTTTCACTAAAAGTCATATCTTGTTCTTGATTTCAATCATATTTATTCATCTTAAATTTTCCATTACGATTCTCTTTCATAAAACTTTCCCATTTGATATCTTATTTTCTTGATTATATGAACACCAATTAGTTTAATACGTTAAATAGTTTTTAAAATGTTATCTATTTGAATTGATTTCAGAATGTGATTTTAATAGTTTTAAAATGGAGCTGTGTGTTTATTCTAATTTTTTTCTCCTGGGTCTTGATCATTTCAAAATGACTCTTGTCATGGCTGGTTATAATTTTTTGGACCGTTAGACAATGTGTGTGAGAAATTGGAGACGTTCTTTTTTGATGTTGTTTTTCTCCGCCGAGGATTACATTTTCTTCTGGTCAGTAGATAAGGGAAGATTACCTTTAATAATGGATGACAATACTTCAAGGTTCGGTTTCATGTTTAGAGGGCTCATCCATTCTTGATTGCTTTTAAACCGAAGGCAGAACACTTTAGCGGTCTCAACTGGAATCCAGCATTGCTTCTCGGAGATCAGAGCTGCTTCTCTTTGACAAGCCCTCATAAACCAGCATCTGTGTACAAGATGGCATTTGATCACCCTCTCTCAGCCTTCACACTGGCCCCGCTGAGGACTGTGAACCAGTCCTTGTCTTCAGGAGACAGATGCTAGTGAACCTGTCCGCATACACAGGCATCACATCCCCACTTGAGTTACTATGAACTCCATTTCCACCCACCTTAGCCCATCACCTATCTCCTCCCCTAGGAACAGGGCATTCTTATTCTACCCTGCCTCTATTCTTTGCCCGTGGCTTTGCTGTGCCCTACATCTAACTGAGGAATCGCATTTAATTCCCATTCATTCATTCATTCTCCCTCCCTCCCTTCCCCCTTCTCTTTCCTCCTTCCCCTTCCTCCCTTTGCCTTGGAGATAAGCTTCTCATGGACTTTCCTGCCCAAGCTGTCTTTGAACCACGACCCTCAGATCTCAGCCTCCTGAGTAGCTGAGATTGCAGGTGTGAGCCACCTGCACCTGGCTCTGCTGCCCTTGGGACACCTGCCTTTGACAACACATACATTTTATTGAATGCTGTGGATTTTCTGACTCCTAAACCTACCTTAATATGGCAAATAGGACAGTCACTTGGCTGTCTTCATAGCCAACCATTTTATAAGGTCTGTAGATGCTCCACAATCACCTGCTGAGGCTCGCCACCTCCTCTCCTCTTTCTTGACTGATCAGTGCGTCACAGAGCCTTCGAGCACTCTAACCAGGTGAGCCACAGGTTTGCTGGTGGCTCATTGGAGGTGAGGATCTCACTGCCTTTCCTGCCTGGGGTGCTTTGAACCTGAATCCTCAGATCCTAGCCTCCTGGGTAAGTAGGATGGCAGATGTGAGCCACCAGCACTGGCCGTCTGCTCCCTGTAGGCAAAGCTTCCGTGTGTGTGTGTGTGTGTGTGTGTGTGTGTGTGTGTG
The DNA here is from genome assembly GCF_019054845.1 of Dipodomys spectabilis. Classification (NCBI taxonomy): domain Eukaryota; kingdom Metazoa; phylum Chordata; class Mammalia; order Rodentia; family Heteromyidae; genus Dipodomys; species Dipodomys spectabilis. The sequence continues at coordinate 762,586 of NW_024871219.1, forward strand.
TGTGTGTGTGTGTGTGTGTGTGTGTGTGTGTGTAAAAACAAAACCTCCTTAGAAGCGTTTGCCATCTGCCCCCACCCAACTGTGTCACTCCCAATGTGTTTGCATCTGGGAGTGAGTGGGTGTTGTTAGGAGGCAGGGAGGGAGGCTCTGACAGGCTCCTCGTGGAATAATAGAGCAGACAGCTTCAGTGACGCCCCATTCAAATTAGTCACCAGCAAATGCACGAAGATCAGATCGTTGGCATACCAGCCCTAGTGAATTCCTCCCATTTAGCAAAGTGTCACAAACAACCATGACAAAGCGGACCGTGTGTTTCAAGAGTTGTGGGAGTGCGAATATAAAAAATATTACAATTTTTTTCCCTCCCTAAGCAAAAGATGATAGAAATGTAAAAACAAAAATATTTCGACTTGGGGGAAAAAAAAGACTTTGTAATTATATGTCATAAAATAATTAGGTCATGGCAAATTAGCACAAATGTTTACAGCAAAATTGCCGTGTAGAACATTATCGGTAATATTATGCTAATTGCCTCCGAAGCAAAAGCTGATTAGGTTTCGGCAGGATTCGGAAGTTGCCACGTCTGCATTTCTCTCCAGCTTTGCCAGATTTTTCCAAGACAGCTCCAAGCTTGTGATGCCTTAGGAAGATGAACTACCCTGCAGTGTGTAGGCACTGAAGACCAAGCTCTAAGGAGTGTGGGGAGGGAATAGGAGAGAATTGGTGAAAGCATTCTTACAATTCAGAGGAGAGACTGGCCAATGACCCCCGGTGGGGGTCTCTCAGATTGGTGCATTTCTTCAAACTTAGGTGCATAGGGATCTTGTTAAAAATGCACCTTCTGTTTCAACACATCTGGAGTAAAGTCAGGGATTCTGCATTTCTAACAAGCATCCCAGGGGATGCCTGTGCTTCTGGTCGGTGGACCACATTTTCAGTAAGCAAGGCCTTTGGGGAGGAGAAGGGAGGGAAAGGGAAAGTCTTCGGCAGAGTGATAGATTCAGAATGTACTTGGGATAATGAGGAGTGACTGACAGAGATAGGGAGGTGTGATATCGGAGCTGACAGGATGGAGGATGAATTGGAGTGCAAAATGGCTCCTTTCGTGGTATTCAAGAGTGATGGAAGGAAGAGAAGAGGGAGGAGGGAAGGAGGCAGGTACCATTGGGTCTGTAAGTCCAATACACTGATTCCACTAACCCAGTCATGAGTAAACTCTTACATTGGGCTCGTACCTTCTTTTAAAGTGACTCCTAGCATCTTGCAAAAGGCAGATAAGAAAAGATGGCTCCCCTTACCCCCCACCCCCTCCCGCCCCCCCACCCTGTTAGTCCCTCGCTGGGTACTACTAGGGCCAAGGCTCCTAGAGCTAGGAGCGACCCACTACCTCCTCTTGTTTTTGCATTTTGAGCATAAGATTCACAAAAATACAGTCCATCTGGTTCATGTTATTTCCTTCTGCTCAGAATCATAACCGTCTTCTGATTATTATTATTTTGAGCCGGTGGCTCAAGCCTGTCGTCCTAACTACTCAGGAAGCTGAGATCTGAGCCTCGTGATTCAAAGCCAATCCCCACAGGAAAGTCTGTGAGACTCTTATCTCCAATGAACCACTGAGAAAATTGGAAGTGGCTCTGTGGCTCAAGTGGTAGAGTACTTGCCTTGAGCTTAAAGAGCTGAGGGACAGCGCCCAGGCCTACAGTTCAAGCCCCACAACCAACAACAACAACAAAATTATTTATTGTGGGCCGTGGGGAATTTCCTTTTTTAACTAAGACATGGGTTCAATTGTAAAAAGGCAATGAATGGTTTGTTCAGCGATCAGTGTTGGGAGCTTATTAAAACATGTATTTGGTGTGTGTGTGAGGGGGGAGTTTGGAAATAGTAAAAGGAAGCCTCTTGGGGGAGGAGATACTCTCAGGAGTTGGGAGGAAATCGTGGACTAGGATAGAAAGAGAAGGCAAAGGAAGGAAAGATAAGGCAGATGGGGGAAGAATAAGAAATAAAATCGGTAGCAAAATGGGGTGTCAAGGGAGGAGATAACTATGAAGACATCCTGGGTAGGAAAACAAGCAAAATTTAAAAAAGAATGCTAAGTTTAAACTCATATGAAACAGAATAAAAGTTGCTTCTCTTCCCCCTGCCCGCCCCCCCGCCCCGCCCCGCCCCGCCCCGCACCCCACTGCCAAGTCCCCAAGGGACTTTGAGTCCTCAGTTAGATTATGCAGATATTTTTCTCTGCAGAGCTATCGATAATTCAGAAAGTCCTAGGAGCCATCTTCAGCCAGGCCTCTAGAAGGAGTCAAGCAAGCACTCCCTAGCCGGCCTCTCACCGTGAGAGGTCTAAGGACTCTGCTTCTTTGGCAGCCTGGCCAGGGAACAATCAGGAAGGGTTGTGTTATGTGAGCCTTGCAGAGATCTCTCCGGTCTCTCATCCAGCAGTGCCTGGTAGACTTGGGGCTCGGTCCTCCTTCCTAGGATTCCCCTCCCCCCCTCCCTGAGGTGGCAGGACATCACTCTGGGTATCTGTCTTCCTCCGGTGTGGTGTGGGTATCAGCTTACCATGGGGTGTGTGACTCTAGGCCTTGCGCGGTCTCCACAGAGCCTCCTCTATTGTGTTGGCATGATTCATGGTGGTCACACTCAGCCAGGCCAGGGCTTCCCTGCAGGGGCTTGCTTCCCCGCTGTGCTCCTGAGAGGAGTTGAGGGGGAAGCATTTCCACCCAGGGAGCAGGAGAGCATGCTTCAGAAGGCTCTGCGCGATTCAGGTCTCATCAGCAAATCCATATTCATAGGCCCTGTGTCAGGCTGCTAGGGACTGACAGCTCCAGGATGCTCAGCCGCCATCCCCCCTTCCCCCCCCCTCCCCGGCTTTGCTCGCTCGCAGTTAAACAGCAGTCAGGCCCAAGACAAGGGAAGGCGATTTGTTTGCCTCAGACTTCGATTTCTGCAACAAGGAGAAGCAGAATTCCTGAATTGTTGGGCTTACGGGGGGGGAGAGAGATGAAATGCAGCAGTGAAGAGCAGGTAGGGCTGGGGGGGGGGGGGGATTGGAAATCTGTGGTTTTTTAGCGTTATCATTTGCAAGAGAATGCTTGGACCAAGTGCTAGCTTCTTGTTCCTCGCGGGGAGGGGGAAGAGGGGGTGGTGTTTACCACGCTGTGTTCAGAACCTCGGATAACCTCTTCTGCAGCGATGCACCTGCACATGTGCACGCATGCGCACATGCACACACACACACACACACACGCTCCCCCCACCTCTTTACATACTAAGGATCCCTGGAGTGTGTCTTCCTTTCCTCCAACTCAATGGAGGATCAGCTGGAGCCCCGCTTCTGGGCAAGGTAGTCTGCCCTCTCCAAAGTGGTAGGGCACATGCCAAGTCCTCAAAGTCAACGCCCAGGCCCCCCGAGCAAGCCCCAGGACCAACACCCAAAATAACACAAAATACAGATCGAGGGTCCTGTACTGGGGTACTTGAGGGACTTACTTGTAGCAACTGTCTGCAGTTACTTCTGCATACCAGGCAAGGTAGAGTCTCACGTCCACCCAGTTTTCCAGCCTAGGCCTATCCAAGATGGATTTCACCATCTTGTCAGTTGACCCCCGTTGTGAGTTGGTAGTGTAACACCAGTGGAGCTCAGAGGCTCGGGCAGCTCCTGAAGCTACAAAGACACTGTAGACTTTAGCACTGGAACCTTGGAGCTTTCGTCCTTTCTAACTTTCTCTGCTCCTCTCCCACCCTTTCAAACTGGGCCCTAAGTTTGGGGTAGCTGAACCATTTTAACTCTTAATAGGCCGGGACGGCTAGAATTCTTACGCCATATTCAACTGCTACTGGTGGGGACTGGTAGTGAAGTTCTTCTATATACTACTGCCATGAACAATGATCTATCTGGATGTGGAGGTGTGGCTCAAGTGATACAGTACCAGCCTTGAGTTAAAAAGCCAAGTGAGAGGGCACAATGCCCTAAGTTCAAGCCCTAGTACCAGCAAAGAAAAAAAATTCTCTGTATTCGTCTACCTACCTACCTACCTACCTACCTACCTATCTATCTATCTACCTACCTACCTACCTATCAATCATCTATTATGTGTATTATCTCCCTACTTGCTAACCAGCCAATCTATTTTGCTTCTTTGAGTCCCAAGAAACATGGTATAGAATGGGTGAAGACCCTTGGTTTAGTCCTTCTTTACTTTGGACTTGGAGCCAATTTGGATCCTTATGCCATTAGATAAAAGCAAACACATTTGTATAAAACTCTTAGAACAGCACCTGGCAAATTTATAGGTGCTGGATGAGCAGTGGATGCTGTCATTACTGGTGCTAGCCTTGAAGAAGCATTTATTTGACCAAAAGACTTGGTCCAAAACACATCTAAGATTCATTGACACCCCTGCACCCCTGTATGTTAAAACTCTCTTACCAGCTTGACACTTGGCAGGTCTTCAAACAGCCGATGAGGATGAGTTAAATCTCAGCCTCCCCTTTGTAGATCTGTGTCCTTTATTATTATTTTTTTTGGTTTTATTTAGTTGAGCAAACAAGCAGAAATGAGCTTAAAAGGTAGAGAGCGGAGGGCAGGAGACTGGTTTGCTAAAGCCGATAACTGAGTCGGCAGAGAACGGCCCCTGGGAAGCTCATCTTGACACCATCTGTTGGTTGATCTTTCCTGTCCCCCCCCCCCCAATCTGTCCCCCCCTTTTTTTTTTCAGGAGCAAGACGTTCTGAGCAAGGCAGAATCGAGGGCCCCGCAGACAGGTGGCCCCCGACCCTTGCTGCCCGAGTTTTCAATTATGATGCCAGTCAATGGGCCAGAGTGTGGAGGGCGAAAATGAAAATGGAATATTTGGTTAGCGCTCTGACAAGCCATGAATCAAAACCAAGTGAAATTGCTCTGGGGGTCTCCCGGCCTGTCAGCCTCCACCATCCATTCTGCTTGGCCCCTGGGCTGTGGAATTCCCCCGTGCAGCCGGTGCTGTTCACGGAGGAAACAGGCTCCGTGCACTGTGTGTCCAGAACTCTGTGTTATTCCCTAGGCGTACCCCGTGCCAGGTGTGTACCCCCTCCGATGTGCGTGGACAGGCTGATGCTTGTGTGGTTGGGGATAATACACGTGGGAGGGCAGAATTGTCATCAGTGGCATTGCCAATAACATACTATAGCACCGGAAGGCCTGTTCTCCTCCCAGGGAGGAGAAACGCTCAGCATTTCCCAGTCCAGTGGCCATCTTGTATCATTGGAAGAGTCGTCCTCATCCCAGGTCCTGCATCTGCTGGGGTCAGAGGCATTCCCCATCAGTGAGAAAAGGGAGAAGCTCTGAGAGTATCTTCTCCATCAGGTACCAGGACCTCTTCTACCTCCCTCTCTTCCTACCAGCCATAACTGAATTCAGCGTCCATCAGGCCGGAAGCAGAGTGGGCTTGCTGGACACAGAACCTCTCAATACCGGGCTTTGATTGGACACACACACACACACGGGAAGGAATGCTTGGTTGAAGAGGCTCAGCTGGATAAAGCTAAGCCCCACCCCATTCGAGGCTGTGAAGCCTGGGTGCAGAACGTGAGCTCCATCCACGTCACGCCTTGTAGCTCTTTCCGTGGGTGAGCATTTGTCGGGCGCCGTGTGGATGATGTCATGTCAGGATTGTAATGAAGAGGACCCACAGGGTCTGCGACGGCTCAGTGGACTCGCCTGAAGAGAGCAGTAGAGAAATCCCGCTTGGGTTCTAAGAGTCGTATGGAGGGATCTTGAGTCAAATATGCCCCCTGAGCTGTCAGTTACAGGGCGGGGAGATGCTTGTGGATGGGCAGATCTGTCCCTTCCAAGGTCAAAGGCCTAGGAAGATTGAGGTCCTATTCCCTAGATACTTTCGCTAGGCCACATGTCCTGGCTAGGCAGTATCTGTCCAGAAGAATGGGAGCCTTTGCCTCTGATTCACTTGGCAGTCCTCTGGAAGGAAGGTCAGATGATCAGCATGGGAGTTCTGGGGTTGGGGGGAGAGGAGGGAGGGGAAGGTCAGGAGCAATCAGGAGCCTCTGAAGCTGCAGAACAAGACAGGACCAGGTCCCTTGATGCCAAAACAGGGGTCAGTAGCCACCGAGGCTGAGTTGGAGTGGCAGAGGAGGACCAGGTTCTAAGGGACCATTCCAGAAGCTCAGCTATGAGCAGGAAGAGAAGGTGGGGGAAAAGAGAAGTCCGTTTCAGGTCCTAATGGGTGACCAGTCTTTTGGGAAGGCCTCTGGCTTCGGTCCCAGCAATCCCATCATCACGATGGGGGGGGGGGGGGGGCGCGGAGAGCACTCGTACAAAACTAGGGGCTCAGGTCATGCTGGTAGGTAATGACTGGGGGAAGAACTAGGATCAGTGGATGGAAGTTCCGAGAATAGATTTTTTATTGTTCTCTCAAGATAAGCTTCTGAGCTGCGAAAGAGATTGCTTAGGTGGTAGTGAGTCCTCTGTCCCTGGAAGTATTCAAGCGTGGGGGGGAAAGAGCCTGTGTTGGATAGATTCATGGCGTTCAGGTGGAAGGTCAGTCTGCAGGCTCTGAAGTCTCCTCTCAGCTCCACGTCCTCTGAGTCGCGCTGACCTCAGCCTGCTGCATTTCTGCCTTGTCAAAGAGGATGGATTGCCCAGGAAGTCGAAATGAATGACGAGCCCAGGTTTTTAGCTCTGCCAGAGGATGGGGTGTGGGGGTGTGGGGGAAGGAACCGTGTATTCGTTATGCAGGGAGCACCAGCCCACCTCCCTGGGCAGCCGGGCCGTCATGGTAGTTAAGGGACAGGAGAACAAGCAGGCCACACTGGACGAGGTAGGAAAGGGGAGAAGTTCTCAGTTCAGAGTCTCTCCTGCTGGCCTCTGCTGGGCTGTGAAGTGAGGCCAAAGCCCAACTATTGCTCAGTGGGAGAGGCCTTGGGCACGTGTGGGGAAGAGGAAGGACAGCACTTTATCCAAAACACACAGTCGGCCAGTCGGGGAACAGTTAGCACAAGACACTGGCAGGATTTTCCTGTGTGTCCCCCCATCGATTTCCCCTCCAGAAGCGGTGCTTGTTTGTTTTTTATTTTATTTTTTTGTCGGTCATGGGGCTTGAACTCTGGGCCCGGGCGCTGTCCCTCAGCTCTTCAGCTCAAGGCAAGTGCTCTACCACCTGAGCCACAGCACCACTTCTGGTTTTCTGGAGGTTCATTGGAGATAAAAGTCTCACAGACTTTCCTGTCCGGGCTGGCTTTGAACCGCGATCCTCAGATCTCAGCCTCCTGAGTAGCTAGGATGACAGGTGTGAGCCATCGGCGCCTGATACTTTATTGTTATTGAACAGGTGATGTGCATGGGGGGGGTGTCACACTTATATAAACCAGGTAAAGAGCATTATTTCTTTTACAACCGTGTTACCCCTGCCCTCGCGCTCTCCCAGTTTTTCCCCCCATACCCCACCCCCATGTCATCTAGTTCCTTTTCCACATAGTGTCTGGTGAGTAGCACTGCCCCCCCAAATACTTCCCAAAGACAAACTAGCAAGACAAAAGGGAAAAGACGGCACACACAGCCCCCACCGCCAAAACAGAAATCTCTCGCTTCCATGTCTTGGAGTGCCTTTTCCCAAAAGTCTTATTTTATATGCTCCTGTCATTTCTGTAGTCGCTGTCCTTGGTTTTCTTTTGGGGAAGACAACCATCCCTCCCCCCACACACCCCAAGCCTCTGCTGGCAGAGGAAGAAAGGGTACCGGATCCCAGACAGCTCAAGTTCAAAGGCAGAGAGGAATGGCCTGCTGGCTCCCTCAGGAGCACCGCCCCCCCCAACCCCAGATTCTTTGGGGGGAGGCAGAGCGGATCAGAGGGTGTCCTCCCGGGGGCGGGGGGGGGGGTGGCTTCTAGGGGAAGCACCCTCCTCCAATTGAGGGCCTCCTCTCAGATCTCTCCTTTTACCCAGGGACCCACACTTCCCATCTCACATGAAGAGATGCGTGTAGCTACATTTTCTTTACTGCTTCTCCCCCTCCCCCCGTCCACAGCTAAGCAGTGAGGGCTGATGGCCGCCCTCTAATGCGCATCAGTGCGGATGGTGCCCTTCGATGTGGTCCTTCGCAGCCACTTGCAACACGGAGGCTGGGTAGCACTCTTCTAGAACCACGTGCTGATCAGACACGGAATGACAACACTGGGCAGGATGGTAAACCACGACGGGATCCTACATGGGTTTTTTTTTTTTTTTCTGTTTAGCTACAATTCATTATTATTTTCTGGGAGAGTTGGGCTCAACAGCCCTGGAACAGACACAAGGCAAGATATACCCCATGGTGTGTGGACTGAGGCGAAAGAACTAAACCCAGAAAGACACACACTACCGAGGGATAATGATCGTAAATAACACCCTCCCGGTCCTGGCCTTGAGGGCCTCGTGGGTGTCATCTGTTTCATTTCTCTCCACAACCCTACCAAGCGGTTACTTAGGATTATTTTTGCCAGATGAAGCCACTGATATTTGAGAGGTTGCATTGCTTGCTGGCAACGGGGGCATTGTCAGAAGTTGGGGAAACTCCGTTCCTCTTAGCTTCAAAACTGAACTCTCCCTGCCCTGACCACTGGGCATGCGTATGTGCACACACAGAGACACCACCTACCGGTCCTGTCTCTGAAGCTGTACCCTGCCATCAGGCAGGGTTATCACTCCAGATGCCACCAAAGAGCCACCAGAAGTGGATGATTGGCTGTCACCGTTCAAGAAAAACAGACTTTATCGTGTAGGGCTAACACTTTCTAAAATTTCAGGGTCTTTTTTTTTTTTTTTTTTTCTAAATCAGTTCGATTCTGTCTAAAAACAGATAACGTTTTAAAGCTGTTATCTCAAACTTAGAAAACGGATAACGTTTGTTCGAGTGGAATTGAGTTGACGTGAGAGTTCAAATGTGTATTTACTCATTGTACGCCAGGTTTTAAGAGAAAAGGAGGCTGTTTGGATTAGCACAGCCTTTGAAGTTGAGGGCTGGGGGATAATGTATGCAAACTCCCAGTTCACTCTCGGTGTTCTATTTATGTCTGTATTTTGTTAGTTGCATAATATTGAAAACAAAGCCCTGATTCACATAGCTAAGTAGCTGCATGTATTAATTCTCAAAGGCTTGCCTTAAGATCTTGGTATTCTCTTACATTAAACTGACCAAGAGGGTTTAAAAAAAATTTTTTAAAGCATTCACAGAGGGTAGAAAGTTCATTTGAAAGCAAAAAGAAGACAGTGAAACAGACATCCTGTAGAATGAGCTCTCCCTATCCCCAGACCTGGGGGCGGGAGGGGGGGGGTACCTATACCCAGAGGCTTGAAAGGAAAGTTTTAAGATACTTTTGTTTCAAAGTTGAGTTTCTCTCCATGTATAACAACTGGCTGTTCTTGAATTCATTAATCAACAAGCTGGAGGGAATGGATGAATGAGTGGCTTTTTTTAGCTGGTTTAAAACAGTTACTACATGGTAGGAAAGACTTCAAAACTTATACTGGAACATTATGAGATGTTAAGCTGTATTTTAAAAACTTCCCATATATTCTACTATCTGTGTTGGTCCTCTGACCACCGCCCCCTACCCCTAATTGACAAGCAGTCAAATTTCACCTTCTTATCCATTCATTTGTTCATCTGTCCATTCAGAAATTTTTGTTAGGTGCCTACTGTATGCCAGTGCTTTTTCTTTGATTGGTCGTGGGGCTTGAACTCTGGGCCTGGGCGCTGTCCCTCAGCTCTTCAGCTCAAGGTGAGCGCTCTACCACTTGAGCCACAGCGCCACTTTCAGCTTTCTGGTGGTTTATTGGCGATGAGAATCTCATGGAGTTTCTTGCCCAGGCTGGCTTTTTGAACCACGATCCTCAGATCGGATTACAGGCAAGTGCCACTGGCGCCCGGCCCTAGGTGCTTTGAATGCAATGATAAATAGTGCTCGTATTCCCGACCCCAGCTCAGAGCTTGTGTTTGGTGGAGAGGTTTGTATAGGGGAGCAGAGACTTGGGTGAAAAGAGACACTAAGCTCACAGACAAATAAGACCATTTGTCAGGTGATGATACGTGATTTTAATTTGAGAGGGATTGTTTAGGATGAAAAGGTGGTGGAGGACAGAGTAATGATGTATAATTTGAAACATAGATCAGGGGATCGTGACATTTCATTGAGAAGGTAAAGGAAGTTCTTATTTTTTTGGTCTACTTCATCCACCTAATCAATGAAATAGATGTCCCAGTTTATATGATTGATTAAGTTCTCTGTGTGTGTGTGTTCACATGTATGTGCAGGTCCTGGGGGCTTGAACTCAGAGTCTGGATGCTGTCCTTGAGCTTTTTTGCTCAAAGCTAATGCTCTACCGCTTGGATCACATCTCTACTTCTGGCTTTTGGGTGGTAACTGGAGATGAGAGTCTCACTTCTTCCTGCCCGGGATAACTTTGAATCTTGATTGATCCTCAGATCTCAGCCTCCCGAGTAGCTAGGATACAGGCATGAGCTAAATCCATAAACTTCTTGTTTTATTTATTTTTTTAAAGAAAGACGTATTGGCACTTGCCACTTATCGTGGGGCAGGGGGGGTAGAGAGTGGACACAGGTGGAGATTGAGACCTGGGCACGCGAAACTAGATCACAGTGAGCAGAAAGGGGGTGAACTGTGTCCCAAGCACTAAGAATACTGTGTTAGGAATCGGTGATTTCAGGCATACGTGGAAAGAGCCTCAGGAAACTGAGCAGGGCTACAAATGGGGAAAGGGAGAAAGGTGTCCTGTGGCCAGTTTCCCGTGGCTAGTTTCCTTTGGCAAAGCTGTCCTCAAGCCCAACCCCATGTCTGGTTTATGTGGGCTAGCAGAACTGAGAGTAGGAACGTGGATGTTGGCATCGGTGGCTGGAACTGGCTCCTGGCGGTTCGGGATTGCTGACTATGTGCCTGTCTTCCCAACTCCACGTGATCGGTGGCGGGGCACGTCTGATCAACTTAGACTCGGTGGTGGTAGGAGTATTTCCACCAGGGAAGTTGGCAAAGGCTACAAATCGGGGCTCTATTTTAAATCCCAAGAGCAGGTTGTTAAACATAGGATGGCTCAGGCTCTACCTTCTGTTCATCTCGTGGATACGGATTACACACGAAAAAGGTTTCCCCTTTCCAAACAAATCAAAAATAGAGGCATGTATCTTCAGACTTGGCCTTTACCTCGTGGAGGATTCCCCGCCTACTATTGCCTGCTGGTCGCCAGACAGGATACACAGGTTCAGAAAGAGGAGAAGCACTGAGAAGAGCCAGAAGATAACTCAGGGGAGAGTTGTTCTGTTTGCTAGCTTGGTTCCTCCCCCCCCCCTCCCCCCAGTTATTTTCGCTTCATTTAGCCAATCTGCCCGAAATTCCAGTAATGTAAATAAAGGCAGAAGGAAGCAACCAACCACTTCTACATGAGTGAGAAGTGGTGCTCTTGGGGGGGGGGGGGGGGAATACAGGAAGAAACGAGATAAATAATTGTGGAATTAAAGAAGTTGTCCTTAGGCTTCTAGGAGCCAAGAGAAGGGATTCAGAGGAACTAGAGGGCCAAAGACAATTCTCAAACAACTTCTAGGTCTGGACTTACTCCCTGGGGAAGAGAGTGTATATAGATATAGATATATAGATATATTTATACATTATATACATAAATATACGTATATACATATATACATTTTTCCAATCCCTCTTTGTGACTCAGGCCCGTGGGTCCTATGGATTACATCAGTATTTTTAGCAATTGGGTTTGGGGAGTTGTGGAAGAATGTGTTACAAGTTATACATCAGCATTCAGAGAATGTAGACGACCCACTGCCTTTCATTCTCTCGTCTTGTCAGGAGAGTTCTGAAGCTTCCTACCGGAGAAGATGAATCGACTCAACAACGTGACGGTGGAAATTGCAAAAATGGTCTCTCCGATGTCCCCCACTACGGGGTCGGGAAAGCTTTTCATCCGTTAGTGCCTTTGGGCCTGGCGATCCTCCCTGCCAAATGTGTAACGCCGTGAAAACGGGCACCCAAAGGCGCCGATAGTCCACTAAACACTCTCCGGCAGAGAGTGCGTCGCACCCGCGTGGTCCAGAGCCGTGGTTCCTCACAGAGGTTTTCATGGAAGAGAACATTGACCATGGTTTCCCGGCTGCTGCCAGTCGACTGCAGAGTGAAAAGGCTCCCACAGAACGGAGTCGTTGAAGGCAGTAACGGTTTCCGTTCTCCATCATTTGGATGATCTCCTATCCAGGTAGGGCTTGGGCTGGGTCTTTACTCAGCTTAATGAGGTCACTCAGTGGTTCACAAATAGTGGATGGTTATTCTAGCAGGAGTAGGACACTTTTTTCCCGCCAAAAGCCATTCAGATGTACTAGTACTCAATGATTTTGAGGCACATGGGTATATCTCTGCCCCCCTCTCTCCCTCTATGAGGGTTCAAGACCACTCTGGCATTGTTGATACCTTGGGATGGATAAGGGCTGGGGTTCCATGGGGACCCTCTGCAAGAACAGCCCTTGGTACCTCAAATTTGTTATCAGATGGGTCTCAGAATGGTTGGACTCTTTCCCCGCAGATGGCATCTCTCCGAGAGAACGTTGCCCTGAGACCCAAGTAGACATTGTGTGGTCTCTTCTGAATTCAACCCACCGCATTATTTTCACTCCCCTCAACTCCTAACACATGAGGCCTCGGGACAGTGCCGATCGGAGGGGTCGCAGTTAGGCTCTGTGTCTGCTGAGGTGCTGGTGAGGTCCCGTGTGGGAGAGTGCATGGGTGGTGGGCCGTCCTTGAGAACCAGCCGCCTGGCGTATCCTAAAACTGGCCATATTATACCAAATAGCAGCCAAAGTCTTGCCTGACTTTTTGGGGGATGGGTCGGCTGGGGTGGAATTTTACCAAAAGACTGTGCTTTCATCCAGAGTCTTCATTTCAAACCTGATCTTGATCCTCCCATCACTCTCAAGTCCTGAAATCCAACTCTCCATTTTACAGTCGACCCCCAGCATGCTGTCAATCATCTCAAGATGTGTCATCAGCGATCCTAAAATATTAACATTAATTAAGTGATAAATATTTACCGTTTACGCCTGTGAGGATTTCAACATTGTCACAGCTGCAGTCAGACAAGCTATGACAGGGTATCAATCTCTTAATGATTAAAAAACAACAACAACATAATCCAAGACTCACAGAGGTGTATTCTAAATGCGAAGAATGGATAGCCCGAGGAAGGGCTAGGGTGGGCGTGCGACTAGTTCTGTCTTGCCGAATGGCTTCTGTGCCGGACCGCGGATGCTCTTACTGTGTCTCTCCCACAGGCAGAGATGAGGCAGTTCACCTGTGTTGTTGGTGAGTGTGAACGCCACCATCGCTGGCTGACTGCCCTGCTCCCGGGGGCGGGTAATAAATCCTATCTGATGATTTGATGACATAACCTTTAGCTCTGAAATTGCAGCTGAACTGAAGTGTCAGGAAAAGCTCCTTGTGTCATACATTGCCTGGATTTATTAGAAAACATGTATTACTCTTTGTGGTTTTGTTTTGGTTTTTTTTTTTTTTTCCTCTCCCTTTTTGAAGTCTTACTGGTGTATTTAAATAATTCTCCAAGCAGATGTTTTTCGGGCTCAGTGGCATCGCTCCTGTGGTCTTGACTCTGCATTTTCAGAATTGACACGAAGGTATTTGCTAGACTGCAAAAACAAACAGAAAGAAAAGACCACACAGCACATTTAAAAATTTGGTTCACCTAGGTCACCGTTTGTCTTTTTGTGTGTGTGTGTGTGTTATTTGGTAAATATACATCCTTTGTAATTTTCTCTTTCAAGAACCTGCCAACTGCAACCCTCCTCTCAAAGGCAAGCAAGGTTTCTGCAATTAAGCGACTCAAAATGCGGTCACACTCTGACGTGCCTTTGTTCTTTCCTTCCTCTTGTTAGCCTGCCGTTTTCGAATGTCACTGGTGCAGCGTGGAGTGGATTGATGCGGGGAGATGGGGGAGGATGGACGCATGGGATGTGTTTCGGGCCAGCCCGGCGGTGAAGCACTGGTTAACACTTCTCTACCCACAGCACCCGAGACCTGCCAGGGAATGTGACACTTGGGGCAGAAGCAAAGCAGGTGTCTCCCGTGATCTTGATCGTAGAATATCCAAGATGGTAGCCTTCTTGAGCTTCCTTGACCACCACAGCAGCCCACCGATGGGAAGGGTCTCTTCTCTTTCTTCTTTGCCTTTCTCCTTTGCTTCCTCCCTCTTTTCCTTCCATCCTTCTTTTACTTACTGGAAATTGAATATAGGTCCACATGCTTGCTTGGCGGGTGCTCTACCCTTTGAGCCATCCCCCCCCTCCCCCCCAGTCCTTTTGTTTTCTATGTGTTCTTCAGACAGAGTTGATTTTGCCCGGAATTAGTCATGGACCACAATCCTCCTATCTTTACTTCCTGAATATCTACACAGCTGGCTCTGGGTAGATGCTGGTACTGGGGCTTGAACTCAGGGCTCCAGTACTGTCCTTTAGATTTCTTGCTCAGGGTTGGCATTCTACTAGCATTTTATTGGTTAATTCAAGAGAGGAATCTCATGGACTTTCTTGCCTGGACTGGCTTGAAAATCTGGCTCCTCAGCTCTAAGGCTCCTAAGTAGCTAGGGTTACAGGTATGATAGGAGGTATCCTTAACTTTCTCCAAGGCTGTCCTCAAACCACAGTCTTTCTTCTTCCTATCTCCATGGTAGCTGGGATTATAATTGATCTTGCACTAGGTAGGATTTCTTGTGCCAAAACATAAAACTGAAACACAACACAAATTCCCTCCTGCAATTACCCGAAATTTAATTGAGTGAAGAACACGGCGTGCTTTGTATAATTTTCAGTTCCTTTAAGCGTTCTCTTGAAAAGCTTATTTTATAGATAGCACACGGTCTATGACAAGAGCTTGTCTTGGTGAGCTGGGCCCGTTACCATCATGGCTGGCTAGAGTGTCCTGTTGATGCCTGTTGACTGCGTTGATTTATCATATGGCTTCAAGTCTTCTATTTCCTTGTTGATCTTCTGCCTACTTATTCAATCCACTATTGAAAGGCTGTCACTGGGGTCTCTAATGAATATTCCTTCTTGTCTTTCTTGTCTCTTCAGTTCCATCAGTTCCTTTTTAATTTCTTTATGTATTTTGGGAGCTCTGCTTCCTTTTTCAGTTTAATTTTTTTTTCCTGTTTATTTGACCAACTTTTGCATCCCAGTCAGATCCTGCCATTTCTATTTCATGCCTGTATTATCTGATATTCTGGAGCATCTAATCCTATCGTCCACTGCCTCTCTTGATATCACGATGCTAAATATTTTTTTCCTCATGGTTTCAGAGCTTTCACCAGGACTCCCATTTAGAGGATTTTTATCAGTAGGAAACTTACGCAGCTTGAATTTAAGTTGCGTGGCTCTAAATTGATTTTGCCTTGGCATCTGTCAGATATTTCAAGTCTGTCATTAACTTGAGATCATTCTTCATACATATTTGTGATGCTATGCAAGCCCAGGACCACAAAGTTATCTTCTTACTCACTGCAAAAGGGAAAACACTTTCTCTTGTGTGTGTTTTTTCTTCTGTTTTTTTTTTTTTTATGTTTTCAAATCTACTCTTTCACAGAATGTGAAACCTGCCAGCGATCTAGCTTTTTATCAAGAAGCCTCAGTTCTATTCCTCATCCTAGGCGAGATCAAGACCTCATTTCATTTTTTTCAGTGAAGTCATTAGTTGATGGAGGCCAACAGAAAAAGTATTGTTCGGGCTGCGACAGGATTGGCTTAGGTTTTTTGGTTTTAGTTTTCTCTTTGTTTGTGCATTTCCTTGCCTGAGACCAATAACTCTGCATGAGTTGTGATTCACATAAATAGTTTAGCCAACATTTGTAAAGTTGTTTCAGGTTATTTAGTTCAGACGGGTGGAAGAAATAAAAGTCCTTTTCTCTTTTGGGGGGTGGGGGAGGGAAGAGGATCAGATTGTTTTTCTGCTGTCTCCTCTTGGTTTTATGAAAGCAAGCACTAGAATAGCAATTCGCTGGTGAGTATCTGCTGATGAGCAGTCGCGTAGGTAGTAAGACAGGCCTACTTAAAGATCCTTTGGTGAAGCCGGACACCCATGGTTACTGCCTGTCATCCTAGCTACTCAGGAGGCTGAGATCTGAGGATCACGGTTCAAAGCCAGCCTGGGCAGGAACATCTGTGAGACCCTTAACCACCTGAAAGCCAGAAGTGGCGCTGTGGCTCAAGTGGTAGAATGCTCGCCTTGAACTGAAGCACTGAGGGACAGCGCCCAGGCCCAGAGTTCAAGCCCCACAACTGACAAAAAAAAAAAAAGATCTTTTGCTGACATTTTATTCACCCAATTCTCCCCTCTAAGAAGCTCCCTCTGCACAACTTGGGACTCTTGCAAAGTGGCCCAGCTGTTCCGGAGTAACCGTTTTTGTTCTCTTTCATCACCAGAAGGCATTGGGCCGCATGAAGGACATGGTTTAGATCCCTTCTGAAGGTTATTCTGCCTTGAGAAGCACCCCAGAGGACTGGCTAGGCCCTCAGTAGCAACTTCAAGCTCAACTTCGCTCTCTACTTTGTTTTCCCTGACTCTCTTCCCTGTCTTTCACTCCAGATCACTTTGTATTAAGCCATCTGTATGCACGTCCGTCTCCCTCTTAAACATACAACACGAAGGCTATCCCAGGGGCGTTCAAGGGTCCTGAGCAAATATTGTCTTTGTAGCAATTAGATTAATATTCCTATCACCGGACTCAGGGGCCCTTGTGAGGTCTAGTGAGTTGTAATGCGGATTGCAGCTCATAGGTAAATAAAAGATACTTGGGTCTCTGGCGTCTAAACCATGTGAGGGCACTTGGTCGCCCGCAGACACGCTTAGCTCCCATCCACACCCGGGAACCGGCTCTTCTCAGTTTTTTTTATTCACATTCTATTTATTGTCAGATACACAGTGTTACCTCAATTCATCCGTGGCACCAGCGGTTGTGATCATGTGACTAGCCACAGTGCCAGGCCTCTCTGCGTCTTGTTTGTGTTGAACCGATGGAGATCTAGACTGTGAAGTTCCCTAACTTCTTTGCCTAAGCCCGGCTTCATAAGGAGTCCTGACTCTACCTTGTGTCAAAGGACTCACCAAGCTGTTACTTATTGTGTTTCATTTTTATTGCCCACAAAGACAAAAGTCTCTGCCTCAGGGCGTGGCTAAGGAACTCATTTCCTGCTCATGTTAAATGTACACTTGGAAATTTTTGTAGCATCCAAGAGGCACATTGACGCGTCTTCTAATTACATCTTCTCTCAGATCCTTTCAGTGATCACTGTTATATTCTTTGAATGTAATTTCTATGAATTTTTGACAGAATCTCAGCAGCGAGCCAAAAGTATCCAGGTAGAGAGAGGTCCTCCCATCTCCCACTGATTGTTCTGCATATCTAGCACGTTATAATTGTCTCCAGATCTTTATTTTTTTGGGGGGTAGAGGGATCAGTTGTGGGACTTGAAATCTGGGCCTGGGCGCTGTCCCTCAGCTCTTCGGCTCAAGGCTGGTGCTCTCCCACTTGAGCCACAGCGCCACTTCCGGTTTTCTGAGTAATTTATTGGAGATCAGAGTCTCATGGACTTTCCTGCCTGGGCTGGCTTTGAACCGCGATCCTCAGATCTCAGCATCCTGAGTAGCTAGGATGACAGGCATGAGCCACTGGCATCTGGCTTGTCTCCAGATCTTTTGAAGAGAAAGAGAGGATCGTGGACAGGGATTTCTTTTTATATTCTAGAACTATGATCTCAAAAGCCCTCAGCAGGCCCTGTCACCCCACCCCCCCACCCCAATGTAATGAAAGAGACGTAGAATGGCGTGACCACCCTGGTAGTGACCCCACAGGATACGGGACTAGGAGGCAATAACTTTTCCAGCGGATGTTACATAGGCCACAGGAAAGAAGCTTAGGGGTTCAGGCCTCTGCTCTCAGGGAGAATCCCATCATTCCCATTCCAGTCTCTTTCTGCCTCTAGATACTAGATGTTCTCTGGGGAAGGCTCTACCTGCACTTTCTAAGCCTCAGGAAGCAGACAGTCCAGTCACGTTCCTCCCTCATCTCCACCTGAAAGGGAGGGGGGGAGGGGGGGGAATCCCGGTGTCACTGCCCGGCCTGGGGCTCTATGCCCCGATTTTGACCTTCCGACATCTTTCCCACTCATTCCGTTCAGTTCTCCGCCATGTAAAAAGTGGCCCTCTGAACTGCTTATCGTTAGTAAACCGATATTAGCATCCTGATGAAAAACGCAACAGAACCTGCGTGGCTTCTTCATCTGCTGGGTCTCTCACAGGGACCGGAGAGAAGAGATTTCTCTCGAAGGCTGTCCTGGCTGAGAGGTAAAGTGAGAGGACCCCATCCCTCATGTGCATGTGCTGACCCAGAGCAGTCCTTCCCCCCACCCCATGTCAGGACTGGAGCTCCTTTGCACCGGCTGCATTGTATTCCATCTCACAGAGATGCCACAAGTACTCTTGTTTCAAAGTGTTAACTATTAAAGTCTTTACGTTCATCTCCTTCCTCTCCTCTTCTTTCCCATTTGTCCCCCTTCTCTGGTTTTAAGCAGCATTAACTGAGCCTATTTCAAAACAATTTCCTAATTATATCCTCAGTATCGATTCATTTAAAAAAAAAACTGCTATGTGAGTGTATGATTTTGTTTGTTTGTTTGGTCAGTCGTGGGGCTTCAATTCTGGGCCTTGACGCTGTCCCTCAGCTCTTCAGCTCAAGGTGAGCGCTCCACCCCCTGAGCCACAGCGCCACTTCCAGTTTTCTGGTGGTTCATTGGAGCTCAGAGTCTCAGGGACTTTCCTTACCCAGGCTGGTTTTGAACGGCGATCCTCAGATCTCAGCAAGGTTTACTGAATTAAATCTGATCTCATTAGCTAGACCTTGCAGGGGTCTTTAGGGATTGAAGTATGGATTTGTGGTCATTTATTCTGGAAGTGAATAGAATCTGAGGAGAGGAAGAAGAGCACCGAGGACTAGGTTTACCAGACTCGTCCTGCCTGGGTATAGAAAAATGCCAACAGCATGGTGGGCAGGACACTCAGGAGGCTCCTGTGGTGGCCTGTGGTGGACAGTAGGGCTTGAAGTGTGGCCAGGAAGAAGTGTGGTAAGAAGTGATCGTTTTTAAAGAGATGGTTGGAAAATAGGTGAGAAATAGAGAGGCCAGAAGCAGGGACTCAAGGTAGTTCTGCCTTCTGTTATGGAAATTGTCTGTAGCCTTTCCTCATGATTCCAGAGCTGCTAGTCATTTTAATTCCTATAGTTTTTTTTTTATGACGGCTTTTAAAATCAGGTACAATATGCCCCTCTCATTAGTTTCCATAATTTTCTCAGCTATGTGTATTTATTTGTCTAGGTATGGTCTTAGACAGTGGTGGGTATGTTAAAACCATTTGAAGGCTTGCCTTGAAATCACTTACGATTGAATTGATACTTTTATGATATTAGGTCTTATTTTTTGAGGTGGATGTTATTTCTCACCATTTATCCAAATACACTTTTATGCACCTTGGTAAAATTTTAAGGTCTCCTTTATGAAGGCCCTACATAATTTTTTGATACATTTATGATGACACCCCTTTTTTTTCCTATTGCAAATTAAAATGCCTTCTCCCAGTTGTTTTTCTAGTTCGTTATTGCTAGTATATAAGTAAGTTATTTGTTTTGTATGCCCAGATTCTACCCACCAACTTAACTGAAGGCTTTTATTCATAATGAAGAATTTGGAGTTTGGAGTTTGATTGGAACTCACTAGAATGATTATCATCAAAGTGATGACAATGTTAGATATTATTTTCAAATAATAATAATTATTATTATTTTGTCGGTCATGAGTCTTAAACTCTGGGCCTGGGCGCTGCCCCTCAGCTCTTCAGCTCAAAGCTAGTGCTCTACCACTTGAGCCACAGCGCCACTTCGGGTTTTCTGAATGGTTCATTGGCAATCAGAGTCTCACGGGCTTTCATGCCCGGGCTAGCTTTGAACCTCGATCCTCAGATCTCAACCTCTTGAGTAGCTAGGATGACGGTCGTGAGCCACCGGTGCTCGGCTTATTATAATATTTTAACGATATTTTGAATTTTAAGATATTATTATATCTTTTATCTTCAGAGTTGAGATAGTTCCCTAGGTTGAGTTCACTGGCTTTAGTGAGTGTGGACAGGTGTAAACAGCTCGTCCACCGGACATCTTTACCTGTACCAGTACCTCAGTGTTCCAGCTCCTCAGCGGGGCCGTGTGTGTGTGTGTGTGTGTGTGTCTGTGTCTGTGTCTGTGTCTGTGTCTCTGTCTGTGTCTCTGTCTGTGTCTCTGTCTGTGTCTCTGTCTGTGTCTCTGTGTCTCTGTCTGTCTGTCTCCACACACCTGTGATGGCATCATCCAAACCCTCTTCCCACCACGGCCCACACTTGAGGGACACTGTACTCATTACCTTCGTCAGCACACTCGTTCTAAGGGAGGACGGATTTATTTTGGCTCTGGGTTCCTGAGGTGCCAGTCTAATCCTCGTGGGGAGGGGGAGGGGGTGCTTGGCAGAGTAGAGCGGCTCACATCATGGCTGCCAGGAAGCAGAGAAAAGTGAAGACAGGAAAGGGACCAGCGTAAGATCTAAGCACCAAGGTCGCACCCTCCTCCCCGCATAGCCAGGGGTGCCTCTCCATGACCTGACGCCGCCTCCATCTGAGCCCCTTTCCTGCCTTTCACCAGCTCCCAATAATGTCACCTTATGAACCCATCAAGGGATCAATCCGTCGATGGGGGCAGAGTCTTCAGGATCAGATCGTCTCCGGGATCATCCTTGCAGACACTAGAGTGCCTTCCTCAACCAAGGAGGGACCTTCTTCATCCTCTCTACCAAACGCCAGTCTCTCTGTGAAAAGCCTACTTTTGGCATCGTCCTTCCGGAAGCCCCTCCGGTCCCCTCTCCTCATCTGAATTAGGCAGCTTGCCTTTCCTATGTGCCCTTAGGTGTGTCCTTCTCTCATCTCTGCCGATGTACTGACCACTGACCAACGTTCAGTTCTGATTTCCCCTGGGTTGTGTGGCCTTTCTTTCCCCAGCCTCTTAGCTCCCAGGAGATTCATAGGATTTTTTTTTTATTATTATTATTCATCTTCCTCTGCCTCTTTGCTTATCCAGTGCTTGACACACTTGGTTAGGCCCTACTAAATGTCTGGTGCGTGATTTAAGAACAGGATGGATGCTGCAGATGGCATCAAAAATGGGCTGCCTTCACACACCTTCGCCGTGTTTCAGCTTCTTTTCCCCCAAGCCTGTCCGGTTGGCTTCTTCATTGTCAGCTAGCCAGACCGGGCCCCTCTCCTCTCTCCCCCACTCCCCGAATGGCTGGTGTTAAAAGCTGGGTTTGAGGTCGTAGAGTTTTGCAGGTACAACAAGTACCAACCGCTGCCCACCTCCTCCACTTCCATTCACGAGGAGCCTGACAGGGAGAGAGAGGCTCCTGCGTGCTCATCGGAGGAAGTGGGTGGAGGTGATGGAGGTCTCTCATGTAATGAGCGGTGGGCTCAGCTGAGGGCTGGGGCGGGGGATGAGGGGGTGGGAGGGGGGGTTGGAGGTTAAAGGTGATGTCCCACATGCTTCCACTGAAAATTCCAATTCACCCACTTAATTGAGGTAGCTCCACAGGCCGAGGCAGACTAGAGCAATTACAGCCAATGGGTGTCCCTGAGGAGAGCTTTAACAATGCAACTCAGAGAAGATTACTGGTGGAGCTCTTTATTATGCCAGCTCCGAGTCCTGGGGAAGGATGGTTTGTGTATCCTGGGCTCAAGTAATAGTTGATTTCCTCCCTTTCCAATCCAGAAGCAAGTTTTGGTTTTTGTATAATGATAACAATAGTGGTAATCATCGTAATAATAATGAATTAGAACAGATTAACTTTACCAGAATCTGTAATTGGCTTCAATACTGTGTTGAATTCTGATTGTAGTTAACAGCTACTCTTAAGCTGCTAAAGATGTTCAAATGATTAGCTTTGGGGAGGATTGGAGGGAAGGCTGGTGAATTACCGTATAATAAGGACTCACATTTGAATAGCACTTTGCTGTAATATCTGTTAACTTGTTTTCTATTCACTTGTTTTCATCCCAACCCAGTAGACTTGAAGCTCTTGCTACACTCAGATTTAAGCACAAGGGTCACAGGATCTAGTCATAGCACCTCTAGCTTTCTGACATTAGTTTATGTTTGAGCCTCAGCATTACCCCCTTCCATCTGCAGAGAAGTTATTCAAATGTATAGGATCATTATTTCATCCTTCATAAGATAGGGGGTGAAAATAGAATTAGAATCAAGCCTAACTTGTGGTAAATACTCAGTGAATGATACTACAAATCAATCATTCCTATAAAAAAAAAATCTGGAATTCAAAAATGCTTCAAAAAGCTGGGTGCCAGTGTCTCACACCTGTCATCCTAGCTACTCAGGAGGCTGACTACTACTGAGATCAAGCCCCAAAACCAACCCAAAAAAATGCTTCAAAAAAAGTCCCATATTTGAACTTGAAGGTAAGGAGCATTTTGGATTGTGACTTTTCCAACTAGAGATACTTAACCCCAAACAAAAGTCCATGCAGATATTTCCAAATCCCTATACCTCCCAAATCAGAACCACTTCTGGTAATGTGGGTGAAGGATTCAATTGGGATAAAGGGGGCTCAGTTTGTGTGGTTTGGCGTGACTTGTTCCAGGTCACATACTAGAAAAGCGGTGGCACCGGCTTTGTTTAGAGGAAGCACATGGGATGGGGGGGAGGGTATGAGAGAGTGTGGGGGAGGGGCTGAGGCTGCTCTAGGAACACAGGTGTGCATCTATGGACCTGTCAAAACGAGATCCTCGTGTACAATTGACAGATGCAATAAAGTAATGAAGTGACGTCAGTTCAATATAAATTCAGAGAGGATTGAGATGTGTGAGAATGACCCTGTTCCCCTTGAAGGGCTTTCCAGGAAGCCATATTATTATTATTATTATTAGTTGTTGTTGTTGTTGTTGGTAAGGGGCTTGAACTCTGGGCCTGGGCGCTGTCCCTCAGCTCTTCAGCTCAAGGCGAGCGCTCTACCACTTGAGCCACAGCGCCACTTCCAGTTTTCTGAATGGTTCATTGGAGATAAGAGTCTCATGGACTTTCCTGCCCAGGTTGGCTTTGAACTGCGATCCTCAGATCTCAGCCTCCTGAGTAGCTAGGAGCCACTGGAGCCTGGCAGGAAACTAGACTCTTGCAAGACATCAGATGTGAAAGCAGAAACTCAGATTTTGGTGGAAGCAGAAAATGGGTAGAGTGACTGCAAAGCAGTTAAGATATGGAAACACGTTAGTAATACACTTAGGGTTTGGGAAGAACACCTCCCATCCCCCTTTGCTCCCATCCCCTAAAAGAGCTAAAAGGAAGGCAGAGAAAAAGACAAGTCTATTATTATTATTATTATTTTGCCGTGGCCCTTGACCCATTTTATTATTGCACGCGGCCAACCTCACTCTCCCTTTTGAAACCCTTTTTCTATTGTTGTGTTCCAATTGCTCCTCTCCTGTCCTTTGTCTGTCTCTCAGGCCGAGTCTCATTTATTTTTATTCACTAGGTATTTATTGAAAAACTTGCTTTGTGCTTTCCTGGCCTCTTCTCCGCTCCTCTTGTTAAAAATGAGGGCTCTTCAGTTCTTTTCACATTCACCCCGGGAGCTGTCTCTGGGACGCCCTTAAGTTCCCACCTGTCTGTGAATTCTACACCAAGGTGGATCCTCTACAGAGCTCCCCAGCCCCATATCATCTTTTCCCAACCACATGCAGACTCCTGAGTATCTACCACAGTTCTTCATGCTGCCCAAGGATGCTTTCCTTCAGGTGTTTTATCTAGCCCTGACCTATTACAGTAAGACATGGAAAAGATGGGGATCTCAAGATCTGTCTCCTGTGCGCTTGAGAAAGAATCACTAGAACCATAATGATCGATCCATCACAGGTGCTGGATCAACATTGGTAGTATGAACGAATGGATGGATGAATCCTTGGGGTCCTTTGTCCGTTACTCTCTACACTCAATCAGGCACAAGTTCTCTCGCCTCGGCCTGTGCTTTCTCAAAGCATCTGTCCTTTGACAGGTGAGATCGTATCATTCTCCAGTCACAGTTCCCACTTTCCCCGAACTCCTACCAGGTAGCTGTAGTCTTGTACTAAACACTACCACCATGGGATGGGGATTCCTTTTGTGTGTTAGTACTGGGACTTGAACTCAGGGCCTGGACACTGCCCCTTAGGGTTTTTTTTTTTTTTGCTCAAGGCTGGCACTCTACCACTCCAGTCACATTTTCACTTCTAGTTTTTTTTTCTTGCTGATAATTAGACTCTCTCAGGTTTGTCTGCCCAGGCTGGCTTCAAACTACAATCCTCAGATCTCAGCCTCCTAAGTAACTAGGATTGCAGGCGTGAGACACCAGTGCTTGGACCACCAAGAGGATTTAAGAACAGACGAACAAAACCCAAAAGAGCAATTGCTTCTCAAAATGTCTGAGACTACAGAGTACCTGGAATTAAAGACTTCATTATCTGCTAGTCATGAAATACTGTTCTCCTTGGTAATACCATTCAATTTTTGGATCCTTTTCAGGGGGGACTTTCTGGGCATCTCCCATAGAATTGCAGTTCTGCAGATTTGAAAATTCCATCTGGCAAAGAAATTTCCATGACCCAATGACCCTAGAAAGATAGAATGCCAGGTTCTTACCTTGAGGAATCCTACAATACCTGGAAGTATTAAAAGAGGCCAACAATTCCTAAAGTTTAAAAAAAAAAAAAAAGTAAATGCCTCGCTTTGTTTAATTCAAGATTTGCCCTAGTTTTTTTTTTTTTTTTTTTTAACAGAAAATCTTTTTCTAGATCATTTCAATGAACAGCCAAAACACTATTAACATTCTGTGAAAAAGCATTTAGGAAACGGAGAATGGCGCTGTTTGAAAATGGGTCTTTGCCTTCATCCAAAATACACGAGACGTTTTTAGAAATCACACTTTTGGCAGGGCAAAGTCACACACGTACACCCGATGATCAGATTATGGTGTGAAGTTGATGGACTTTGACAGCCGACACAAGGCTATGAACGTCGGGTGACAGCTGGACACCTTAGCTTCTACAAACGCTCCGGTGACCAAAGAGGTACCACGTGCATGTTTAAGAAATGTCACGGGAGGAGAATTCAGACTTTCCAAAAACAATCACCATCACCTACCATCAGTTTCTTTGGAAACCGAGAAACACAAGGGCACGATCAGAGAGCAGTGGTAGAGTTCTTGATCAGACTGGAGAATTCGGCGACTCATCAGACGTGTGGTGAGAAAGTAGGCATGAACACGTGCTCACACACTGACCCTCTCCTTGGTTTCCCACTTTGTGAGGCCTTCACTCTGCTGGAGTCTGTCTGACCCCATGAATTGAAGATTGAGACCCCATCTTCCCTGCCTAGCAGCCTCTCTGACTTTACTGTGACATCGAATTCTCTATTCCCCGGGGTGCGACTTCCTGTCCACTTCCTGGAAGAAATTCTCCTGTTCTATGCTAATGCGGTGATGGTTTCAGTGACACCTTTCCATATTGCACACAGCAGTTCAACCGTGTTCAGTTCACACCACTATCCCAGACCACAGAGAAGATATTACAGAAAGGACTATTCTAAAGTTAGCATTTTGCCTCCTTTAAATCTGGTGGCTTTAGATTTTTGGGGTCCAAGTGATGGGGTCTAGGAATGGTTTCCAAATTACAAGAGGTCAGATGAGTTTAGGCGCCATAGCCGAATCATCTAACAAGGCTGTCACTAAGTTGACGCTTTGGATAAACCCCGACCTTCAAATGCATAGCAACGATAAACCGTACAGAGAAAAACAAAAGGCCACCCGCAGACTCGAACAAGAGATAAACATCTTTGTGGGCTTTCTATAAAGCAGACAGCTAAAAAAAAAAAAAAGAGCAAAGCCAAAGGCACGTGCCTGCTCGTCTCTTGTCTGTCAGAAAGCTTAGAGAACAATTCCTATGAGGAAGCAAAGACAGAAGCAGAGAACAAAACAGGCTGGTAGGGACAGGGAAGGGAGGACAGAGAGACTCTTGATTGTGGGCATCAAAATGTGGCTAGAGAAGAGGAGGGAGTCTGAGAGTTCTACAGCCCAGTGGGGTAGCTGTAGTTTGTAGCATTTTATTATGTTTCTCAAAATACCTGGGAGGAAAGATTTGGAATGTTCCTAACACAAAGCAAATGACAAATATTTGAGGTGATAGAGATGCTAATTACCCCGACTGGATCATTTATACACTGTGAGATGTCACGCGGTATCTCATAAATATGGAGAATTAGTAGACATCCACTAAAAGGAAGTGTAGCCGGGCGCCGGTGGCTCAGGTCTGTCATCCTAGCTACTCAGGAGGTTGAGATTTGAGGATCTCAGGCAGGAAAGGCAGTGAGACTCTTACCTCCCGTTAACCAACAGAAAACTGGAAATGGATCTGTGGTTCAAAGTGGTAGAGTGCTCGTTTTGAGCACAAAAGCTTAGGGACAGTGCCCAGGCCCTGATTCAAGCCCCATGACTGATTTAACAAATTAAAATGAAGTGTAGAGTCAATGTAGTCAGAAGTAAGCAATGTATAAGTGAAGTAAGTCCATTCATGGTTACTGATTTTTCTGTTACATTGGGCCTAAGTTCAATCATTTTATATTACTATTGCTGTGTGCGTCATATCTTTGTTACATTTAATATTTATCTTACTGAATAGTTTTTTTAAGCCCTTATTTTTAAGTTTCTTTTGGCAACTAGAAAGGTTTTTGTTTCAGGAGCCAATTTTAGATTAACTCCTTGCCAACCATCCACTTTTGTTACATTTAAAAATATTACAAATGGGGCTGGGAAGGTGGCTCAGTGGTAGAGTGCTTGCCTTGCATGCATGAGGCCCTGAGTTCAATTCTCAGCACCACATAAGCAGAAAAAGTCAGAAGTGGCACTGTGGCTCAAAGTAGAGCACTAGCCTTGAGCTGAAAAGCTGAGGGACAGTGCCCAGACCCAGAGTTCAGGCCTCATGATTGACAAAAAAAAATTACAAATGGTATTTCTAACTTTCATCTATTAACCATACTATAGTTACTGAAAAAAGATAGCCAATCCAGAAGTAAACTCACTCCATACAAGTAATGGATTTGTTTTTAACCATTTGAAAATATTTTTTCCTTGCTTGTGCTCTTCTTAGAAGGAAATACAGAAAATAGCTTTATGGCTTTGATTGAGGAAGGATTATTTCAAATAAGTTAGATGAAGTAAAAGCAATTAAGTATATAATTAAATAGTATCATGCAATTAACTATTAGCTCACTATAATTAAAATAAGTAATTTGTTAGCGACAATAAGAAGTATGTAAGACAGGGATGTTTCTCAAAGCCAGGGGACTGAGTTCAAGTAATGGGTCAGACCCTTTCTGTAAAGCCTAGGGAGAAATGAAGTGACTGCCTGAAAGAAGATAAAATAACTGAGTAGGAATCAGTATTAGAAATATACAAAGAATATTGGAAAGATATTAAGAAAGAAAAACAGGAAATCTCACAAGCTTTTGATCAGGTGAACTATAGAAAAGCTACTCCGAAGTAAACCAGAAGATAAACCAGAAGACACACAGCTTCGTGAAATATCAGGACTGTGCACACCAAAACCTTAACACAGTCTCTTGCACATGTTTTAGATCAGCACTGTTAAACCTGACAAAAACCAACATTATGAAGATAGGAAGAAATGGTAACAATCAAAAGTTGTTGGAGGGGAGGGGAAAGGAGAGAGGAAGGAGAATTTGACAATAGCTAATGATATGTATGCCCAGTAATTCTTGTTGCCGAAAACGTGTGTAGAAGAATATCCCTGGTATCATTTTTATAACAGAAAAAAAGGAAACAAATTTGAAGTTAATCAACAGGAAAATGAAGAAATAATTTGTGGTGTTATTAAACAAGAAAATACGATTGTTGGATGATACAAATCTGTATGTCTCTACATGAATAAATCTCAAGAAAACATAATTTTGAATGACAAAGGCAATTGCCAGTCCACTCGATAGTATATATCCAACCATTCGTATATGTGCAAAGACTAAAATGTGAGCTTATTTACATTTGTAGCATGTAAGCATAGTATGAGAACGCAGATCCAATGTTAAGACTGGCAAGGCAAGAAAAGAACAGTCTTGTGGAAGTATTCATTGCATCTCTAAGATGCTTTATTTCATTTAAAAGCGACCTATAGCTCAGTAAAATGGTCCACACCTATAGTCCTAGCTCTTTGGAAGGCTGAGATCTGGAGAATTGCAGTTCAAAGCCAGCAGAAAAGTCCTCAACGCCCATCCGCAAATAAGCAACAAAAAAAGCAGGGATCAAGAGGTAGGTAGAGTGCAGCATGGGTTCATTACAGAGCCCTATTTCTGATCCTTCATCTGGAAGACTGTTAGCTCAAGGAATCTTTGACATAAATCATACTGCTCTAGATCTGGTGATCCTGGGTCTGTAGTGTAGCTCGTTAACGACCTACCTCACCGCGTGGTCCTCCACCACCGGGAGCTTGGTGATGATTTAGTTACTGCTCTCTGGAGGGGACAGCTGACACTCATCTCAAGACTCCTCATGGGAAGGTTTATACAAGCAGCCAGTCAGTTAGTGAAGGTTGGTGACCCTGTGCGTTCTCTGAGCAGCCCTGGACCCAGCTCAGCCTTAGGGCTCAGGTCTGTGTCCTCAAACCTGTAGGAACTGCATTGACAGGACTTCTGTGTCTGTGGCTTCCGGTTGGGTTTGACCAGAAGCAGTTCATCTGGGAGATAAAGGGATGGCTTTTCCCTTCCTGTAAGGTTCCTCGGATTGCCTGTGTCCCTGGGCTTGAAGGTCACTGTTCCTCTAAAGGTAGCTTGACTGCTACAACCCTTCATCACTCAGCCATCCAATAAGCTTCCTCTTCTTCAGCTTGCTGGGTAGAGGAAGCTCTGCCAAGGGCCGGCCCTGCAGAGCTCTTCATGACCCATCCTTGCAGCAGCCCTCTGCGTGAGCCCGTTCTCCTGGGGTGGGGTGGGTACCCTAACTGGATGGTGCATATCTACCTTACGCTGTAGGGCTCCCATGCTGGCAGAATGACAAGTAGGAAGTTCTCCAGAGTTTACCCAAAGAAAAGTTCATTCCTGCATGAGAACAATTTTGCACAAAGGAGTCTTATCTGTCTGTCCTGTCTATCCATCTGTCTTCCTATCTTCTATCTAGAAAATCCCTTCTTGCATTTTAAAAACGACAACAAATACGTAGGGTTGAACGTAGTCATCCCAGCTACTAGGGAAACAGGTAGATGAAGATTGTGGCCTGAGGCTGACCTGGGGGGAAAATTTGAGATCCTATGTGCAAACCAAACTTAATCCAAAGGGAGTGGAGTCATGGCTCAGGTGGCAGAGTACCTGACGAGCAAGCACAGGCACTGAAATCAAACTTCAGTCCTGCCAAAAAAAAACCCCACCAAACCCCAACCCCCAAACAACAATAACAACAAGAAATAAAGGAAGACAAACATAAAAGTCAGGTATTCAAAGTCAGGAGAACTACTCCAAGTAACAGGTCAGATTCTCCTTCCAACCTCGTTACTGCTAGCTGCCCACCTGCGAACCCCTGGAAAGATTTCCCCTGATGTATGTATGAATATGTATATGTGTATATATAATATATACGTATATATATACACACACAGATATACATATATACATATGTGTGTATGTATATCTACATATAGGTTTACTCTGTTCAATATCAGCCATGCTTCTATTTTCACTAGTTTTTTTGTTTGGTTATTTTTTTTTTTCTCGGTGGTGAGGTTTGAACTCTGGGCCTGAGCACTGTCCCTCAGCTCTTCAGTTCAGGTGAGTACTCTACCACTTGAGCTACAGCGCCACTTCCGGTTTTCTGGTGGTTTATTGGAGATAGGAGTCTCATGGTCTCTCCTGCCCGGGCTGGCTTTGAACTGCGATCCTCAGATCTCAGCCTCCTGAGTAGCTAGGATTACAGGCGTGAGTCACCAGCGCCCAGCTTCCGGCTCACTAGTTTTATATGCAAGTACTCCTTAACGTTTTTGGTATTTACCATCCACCATACAGCGGATAATATATAGAGTGTCTGTTCTGTTTCTGTGAGTGGATAGAGATCCCTGAGTGGGGGTCTTGGGAAAAATCAATCTGTCTTCCTTTAGCTAGTTGATTCAAGCTGAAGGGTATCTGTAGTATCCTTCAAGCAGCGTTCACCCAGATATTACTACCCGGAAGGAAGCTGTCATAGGCGCCCCACTGTTCTTTGGGAAGAGCTTTAAATGGGATGGATGGGGGGGGGTGTAGTTGGTCCCCTGCTTTATTCTGGAATCCCAGGGGCCATGGGGAGGATGGAGCAGAGGGGGCGGGGCTTTCATATCTTACCCAGTCTCTTCTTCCCACTCTCCTTTGCTCTGGAGGCTCCAACAGTGCCAACCAGGGAGCTCAGCTCACAGACAAGATCTGAGACCCTTTAAAGATCCTGCATCTAAGGAAGGAGAATTCCCCCTTCTCAGGCAGGAGACGTGTGCTTCGCGGGCCTGGAGAGAGACAGAGAAGGCTCTCCCCGGTGAGCAGGGGCGTTTGAGGATAAAGCAAGAGGGGAGCAGGCTCCGGAGCATTCTGACTGAGCTGTGTTGTCTGACATCCAGGCCCCAGCCAGCAGCCTGAGAGAGACTAGCCAGCCCTTTGTCCTGTGTGGGGCTAGTCTCGTCAAACAGACATCTGTCTTTCCCACAGACCCAGGCTGAGTTTTTTGTTGTTGTTCATGGGCCTTGAACTGTGGGCCTGGGCGCTGTCCTTCAGCTCTTCAGCTCAAGGCGTGTGCTCTACCACTTGAGCCACAGCGCCACTTCAGTTTCCTAGTGGTTTATTGGAGATCAGAGTCTCACAGGCTGTTCCTTCCTGGGCTGGCTTTGAACCTCGATCCTCTGATCTCAGCCTCCTGAGTAGCTGTGGAGCACATGGGCAGCAAAGATGGCGCTGGGAGGGGGTTGAGTGGGCAGAGCCTAATTTACTGGAGCGCACATGGCCAGCCAAGATGGCTCTGGGAGGGGTTGAGTGGGCAGACCCCAATTGATCTTCTGATCAGTGCCTAACCAGCCCGTGAGGGCTCAGGTGAATGATAGGGTGTGACCTTGACAGTGATTGGTTCCTCTTCCTCCCTTACCATGCCACCCACCCTTGTTGTCTTTAAAAGGGGCTGCTCTCTGTTAATAAACGAGTTTTTTCTACCTGCTGGATTTGGCTCCCCGCTGTGTCTGATTGTCTCCTGGGCTGAGGGAGGCTAGGGAACGGGCGAGCGCCGCACTTACCTTTCCTCGGACCCCGTCCGTCTTTCGTGGGACGGACGAAGACCCAACAAGTAGCTAGGATTAAAGACATGAGCCACCAGTGCCTGGCTTAGGCTGAGTTTCTATGTAGGATGTTTCTCTTTTTGTTCTCGTCTCTGATTTCAGAAGCCTCTCGCTTCTCACAGCTCTGGACCTATGTTAATAACCCAGTGCCAGGACAGAGGGCCCGTGTCCTCCTCCCATGAGGAAATCCCCTACTCTGCTTCCTCATCTCCTTCCTCACCCCGGTTTCATCTTGGTCAGATCCCTGCTCCCCGGGATGCTCAAAATTCCTCAGGTATTATCGTGGTGTCGAACACGGGATGGCAAGGGGGCAGCTTTGTGCTGTGTGCTGTAGGTCTGGGCAAAGCATTCAGACAAGGACAGTTCAAGGTCACCTCTGGGGCCCGAGACTGCTCAGATCATTGCCCCTAAACCCCTTCATTGACAGCCATTATTTCCATCGGCCTCTGGACCCATGGTCCTAGTCCAGCAGCCATCCGTACGGATACCTTCTAAACAGGTGTGCACGTGTGCCCCCTCTGCCTGGTCGTCTCTTTCCTGTGTGACCTCCTCCATGCGTCTGGTCTCCACTCCTTCCCAGTTCTCAGCAGGGCTGGGAGGTCATTTCAGTCACTCTAGAGATGAGAAGACTGAATCTCGATCAATACCAGATTCGTCGTCTGACCCTATTACATCCGTGGCCCCTTTGTCTCCAGACAATCTGTACCCGATCCAAGCAATCTTGTCCCTCGCTCCTACGCCCCTCCAAGACTTCCACATTTCCAAAGAAAGTGTTTCGTTTTTGCCAATACTGGGGCTTGAACTCAGAGCCTTGCAATTTCAATTGGCTGGTATTATTTGCTTCAAGGCTGTCCCTTTACCACTTGAGCCACACCTCCATTTCTGCTTTTTTTTTTTTATTTGCTGGCTAATTGGAGATCAAAGTCTCAAGAACTTTCCTGGCCCAGACTGGCTTTGAACCATGATCCTCAGATCTCAGCCTCCTGAGTAGCTAGGGTGACAGGTGGGAGCCACCGGCGCCCAGCTCAGAAATGGGTTTTGAGATGGTCTGAGCTGAGAGCCCTCACCTTGTCTCCCTGTCTAGGCACCTGGTGGAAAAAGTTGTCCGTGCACGTCAAGAATTTTTTTCCTTCCTCTCAAAAAAAATATATATAAAACTTTCCTTCTATCAATATTTGATGAGGGTAATTTCAAAGACCTGTTTAGTATGATCTGCGCATAAGGGGCCCTTCCGAGTATTTATCACGCTCGGGGTATAATTACATTCAAATCCTGAGACACTGTTGCTAGGTTACTGTTGCTAGAGGTTCCTCTGACTTCTATGCTTGAGGTCCACCACCTCCCCCTGGTGATATTAGGGGCAGGGGGACTGGTAAGTTGTACTGGCGGAGGCTCACCACTCCCCTAAATGAAGGCAATATTTGAGAGCCTCTGATGTTGGAGGGAGGGAGTCAGAGAGAGAGAGAGAGAAGGCATTTGCTCATCTCCCCAGGTGGGACCGGAGCTGCGACTCTCATCACGTGTTCGTAGCAATCAAGATGAAGGAGATGGGGTGGGGAGAGGAGGAAAAGAGGGCGGTTGGTGTCCGAGAGACCCCCCCCCACACACACACAAAAGGAATCATCGCTGAGCTTTTTCCTTTCCACCTTGCATTCCACCCCCGCCCCCCCCCCCAAAAAATGGGGCACGCATCCTGCATCCTCTGAGGATCCCCTAGAAGGAGGTGTGTCCGTCCTCCTTGGAGGAGGCTGCCCTTGTCCAAAGACACAGGCAACACTCGAGGGCAGACCACCTGCCTTCCAGATGAACAGCACTTGGCCCCCTCATCCGAGGGGGTGGGGATGTGGGGGGGAACATCAGCCGCAGAGCTAGGGTCTTTTTTTTCTTCTGTTGATGAGCCTGGGAGGCGGGGAATGGTCAAAAACCTCGACCTGAACTGCTGGCCTCGATGCCCGGGGGTTATACAAGTAGGAACAGTGAGGGAAATACCCTTCACGCAGCTCACACATTCACCAATGGTCTCAAATGGAGTCTTTTGGTATGATTTCCCAACCCAAGCTAAACGGACAATCATTGCTTTTCTGTCTCTCTCTCTCTCTCTTTTTTCATTCACTGCCATTAAACACATCACCTTGTTTAAGTGCGTCCCTTTCAAATAGACCATATATTAATAACTGCTTTGCTTTTCCATTTTTATTGTAATCAACGAAGACCTTTAAGCACAGGAAGTGGCCCGTGGCCCCTGTCTACCTCTAAAAGCCTGGTTTAAATTCCTCCCTGCGTGAGTCGCACCTTGTAGCAGATTGCTAAGCCACGGATGCTGGCTTCTTGGCTGCGCCCTGATTAATGGCTGGTCAGGGCCAAGCCCACACCTTTGTGTTCAATGCGGTATTGAGTCAGCACCACTGGCCTTGGGGAAGAAAGGAAGGAAATAAAACCCAGGCGGATGGATTCAGGAGAGAGTTGAGCTTTAGATTTGCGTTTCCTGATTCTGATGCCCAAGCTAGTTCCCATTTGGCCTGTAGAAATATGCTAGATTGGATGGTGTTTCCTATTGCTCAGTTTTAAATGAGGCGGATGATACAGGAGACCTGACTCTGTGACAGTCTTCAAACCCCAGAGCAATTTCCTCAGTCATCACGGAGCTATAATTGCTAGTACAAAGAATATAAACCCGTGTACACAGACAAAAACGTTCATCGCTCATCAGTGGGGACTATCGATCGTTGTCAATTTTTAATGCAAAAAATAATTAAAGACTCAGCATCTGTTCAGAATATTTACAAACAGCTTTCCTCTTCGTGTTTATCTTCAGAGCCACACGTAAGATCTGGAGATAATTCTCTGAGACGTCGGCTGGGGGAAACCACATTTTCATCTCAACGTTGAAAGACACTGTGGAGTGTGGATTTTCCCAGTTGTGAAAATGTTTTCGAAGCAGGTAAAGGCTGAAAGTTGGTGCTCTACCATTTGAGCCACACCCTCTACTTTCAGGGTTTTTTTGGCTGGTTAGTTGGAGATCCAAGTCTTAACGGACTTTCTTGCCCAAGCTGGCTTCAAACCTCAGTCCTCAGATCTTAGTCTCCTTTAGTAGCTATGATTACAGGCATGAGCCGCTGGTACCTCGCTATCCTTGAATGCTTGTAAATGATATTGAAGAGAAAGAAGATGGGACAATCTTGGTTAATCCCGAGTCTTTGTTTTAAAGAAACACATCTGGTGTTTTCTCAAATGCTTGTGTTTGCTTGTTATTAGCTTGTTACCCACAAGGACAAGAGCCACTTTGGGTTTGTTTGTTTTTTTCTGTTTTTTTTTTTTTTTTTTTTTTTTTTTTTTGCTGGCTGTAAGATTCCTGCTCAGAAGAATCTTTCTTGTGAGTGAAGGTCAAACAGTACAGAAATTACCATCTGTCCCAGGCAGGAAAACAGAGGCTAGACCAGATAGTTGAAGTAGCTTGCTAGAGAACAGGTACAATAGGCTTGGAAAAATTGAGCAGACATTGATGAGAAATTGGACTCATCCCTTCTATACACCCCCAACAAGCTGGTCAGGCAAAGGGAGGAGACAGAATGACTAAAGCCGCAGGACTGCACGTGCTTGGTGGCAGCAGAAGCTACCCAGGGACCCTCAGCAAGTCCCTCCCTGAAGCCGAGAAGATATTCCCAGAATTCCCCTTTCTGGAGGCTATGTAGTCCACAGGGTTGGGCTCTAGAAGAGTTAGACACTTTCCACAGGAGAAGTCAAGGAAGGCTTCCTAGACGAGGCACCAGCTGAGAGGGACTTGAAGGAAGGAGAGAACCCCATCCCAAGGTGAGGGGTCAGAGATGAAATGATGCCATTAACGCTTGCCTGTCATTAAACGTCAAATCCAGGATGGCAAGAGGAGTGACTTGTGAGCTGGTAACCTGCTCTGATGGCAGTCGTGGTCTAGATCTGAATTCGGGAGGCTAGATCTGAACTCGGCAGGCTAGATCTGAACTCAGCAGGTTAGATCTGAACTCAACAGGCTAGATCTGAATTCGAGACACAGACAAAGGCTGTCAGAGGCTGGGTTGTTCAAGAAGCTGGCACTCAGAGATTGGTTGCAGGCTGTTTGTCATGTAAGCCCAGGGCCGCAGCAGGATGTTGCTAGTCTCACACTACCTCTTCTCTTCTCCACGCTCCTCTGCCAGCCTCCGCTTGTGCTAACCTTGGTACCCCAGGGAGGTGGCGGGCAGGGAGAGCTCATCACTTTGTAATTGCCTTGTGGATTTTATGGGACCGTATAACGGTGTGCTGTGCAAACTTTTATGAGTATTTATTTTTACAATGTCTACTGGAACCATTAACACCTTCATTAGCCAGGTTCAAGGGCTGCGAGAGCCTCGGGTTCTCAATGGAGATCGATTATTTTTTTTGGGGGGGGCATCTGTAGATTTTTAAATAACGGTTATGAAAATATTACGCGTGCATCTCTAGAGAGGCACGTCTTCCCGGCGTCTCTCAGACCCGGATGAAATGAGGGCTTCTGAGATCACACTTTGATTTTAGCTGCTGGAATCTGGTAGCTGGCACATAAGTATGGAGTATCCCATCTCCTCCCCCCCCCAAAAAAAAAAAAGATCCAGTATAATTTTTATAGCTCCTCTGAAAAATGCATCATGCAACGTGGATAACTATACCTCATAAAGCTAAGATCCTCTTTTTAATGTACTTTTCATCTTTGGGTAAAGGCTTAGTGTTGTTTAATAGATTTTTTTTTCTATTTTACTCGTTTTTTTTTTTATGTTTAAGATTTTAAAGTGATCTTTAAATAGCTGCGCAATGAGGTTCCGATTCAGTATGTCGGTTTGTGAGTATAATGCGTTTTGATCAATGTCACCTTTATCATTTCTTGTTCTCCTCCTCCCCTCCCCATTTCTCCCAACCCTTTCCCATCCCCTCATTAACAGATTTATTCTCTGGTGCGGTCACACAAGGAGCACCCTGCCCCAAACAATGAGATTTTTTTTTGTATCTCCGTGATGCACAAGGAGAGGTCCTTTAAAAAACTATGCAAAGAGATGCGAAAAAGAAGCAAATTTTACTTGTCTGGGTTGCAAGTTGTTTTCTGGCTTCTTAGCTCTTGGTAGAGTTTGCTGTCGTCGAAGGAATCTGTTCTCCTCCCAAATGCATGGCCCATTTATCATCATTGCCGTATGCCAGGCCCTTTTCTTCCTTCCTTTATTTATTTTTTTTCCCTTTTTATTCCTGCATCGTTTTCCCATTCCCTCCACCCTACAGGCAACCGTGTTACTGCATTATCTTTTTGTTCACCTATATTTTTCTTTTACAAAATGTTTACTGTTGGGCTGAATGTATTTGAAAGCACGTAAGTGGTAT
Source organism: Dipodomys spectabilis (assembly GCF_019054845.1). Classification (NCBI taxonomy): domain Eukaryota; kingdom Metazoa; phylum Chordata; class Mammalia; order Rodentia; family Heteromyidae; genus Dipodomys; species Dipodomys spectabilis. The sequence goes on from NW_024871219.1 coordinate 799,455, forward strand.
TGTGTACTGTAATCTCCTTTTTTTAAAAAAACTCTTCTCACTAGACAATATGTTCTTAAGACTCATGTCGCTATGTATCAGCCGAATATGTTGCTTGTAATTGTCGCTTCATGCTCTGTTCAGATTAGTTTAGCTACTGGTTTCTGGTGGAAAGCTTCATGTTGATATGAGACCGTGTATGGCAGATGTAATCAAAACATTGCCGGCTGAAGGGTAGAAGAGATTTAAGTGGGGGGGGGGGGGGGGGGAGGGGGATTTACACCTGTAACTCTAGCCACTCAGGAGGTTGAGACCTGGAGAGCTCAGTCTGAAGCTGGCCCTAGCAGGAAAGTCCATGAGACTCTTACCGACAATGAACCACCAAAAAAGCCAGAGGTGGAGCTGTGGCTCAAGTGGTACAGTGCTAGCCTTGAGCTATATGTGTGTGTGTATATGTATGTGTATATGTGTACACACACACACACACATATAACAACGGAGAGTATGAGACTCAGAATTCAAACCCCAGTACCGGCACCAAAACTAAACAACAGCAACAAAAAAAGGAGTGTAGCTGACTTGTGGGGAGAGGAAACACAATGCCAAAGCAGAATTGAGATTGGGCTTATAGGATAAGTTCTGTTGGACAGGGAAGGAGATAAAGGGGGAGGCAGGGAGGGAAAAGCTGTGATGTAAGAGTGTAAAATCTCATTGGGGCTACAGTGTAGAGCCGCCATTGGGGAGTATACAGGAGGAGTTGCTTGCAGATGAGGAGTTGAAGATGCCTGGATTAGGAGATGGGAGAAGAGGTGGCGGCAGGGGCGGCGGTGGGGAGGGGGTTGTAGGAGACTGGCTTTGAGATGTTTTGACATCGAGGAGGCTGAGTTGGATGATGGATTGGGGATGTGTGTGTGTCAGATGCAGCAGGCTGAGCTTTGAACTAGATGTCAGGTATGCAAATGAAGGTGCCCAGCATTCCAGGGATATGACATTCTGACACGTAGGAGATGGTTGAGAGGTAGCGAGATCCTTTCTCCACTGCTGGTGCTGATCCCATGGTTGTAGCCTCTGTAATTGGAGAGGGAAAGGTAGGCAGTCTTGCTTATGACAGGTTCCCCTTGCATTAAGGGAAGCAGATCCCCTTGTGTATGTTTTGGGAAGCAAAGCATGCCATTCTTACAATGCTCATGAATCCATCCATCCATCCATCCCATCTATCCCTCCATCCATCCATCCAGGTATCCATCCATCCATCCATCCCATGTATCCATCCATCTATCCCATGTATCCATCCATCCATCCCATGTATCCATCCATCCATCCCATGTATCCATCCATCCATCCCATGTATCCATCCATCCATCCCATGTATCCATCCATCCATCCCATGTATCCATCCATCCATCCAGGTATCCATCCATCCATCCATCCCTCCATCCCATGTATCCATCCATCCATCCCATGTATCCATCCATCCATCCCATGTATCCATCCATCCATCCCATGTATCCATCCATCCAGGTATCCATCCATCCCATGTATCCATCCATCCATCCAGGTATCTATCCATCCATCCATTCATCCCACCTATCCATCCATCCATCCCATGTATCCATCCATCCATCCCATGTATCCATCCATCCATACATCCATACATACACACACATTCATCTACCCATCCACCCACACACCCATCCATCCACACACCCATCTATCTATACACCCATCTATCTATCCACATACCCACTTGTCCGTCCATCCACTCATCTAAAACCAAGCATTTACTTATTAATTTCTGAGATAATCTCTAAGTTAGAATCTGGTCCATTGAACACATTGGTCACAAATATCCTAGTGTAACTGGTGGCTTTTTGAGTATGTGTTGGATGGAACAGGATCTGCTGTGTCACCTCCAAATGACAAACTATAATGGTTGCAAAAAGTCCCAGCATCTGGCTTGTTCTGAAGTAGCAGCAGCAGAGTGTTAGAGGTCAGAGCACCTGTTTGAAGGGGAGGAGCTGAGCCAAACTATTCAACCAGGATTCCCCTACTGCTTGGGTAGTAGGAAATGGATCTCCGAGATTTCCCAGATATATTCTACAGCGTTAGTGGCAGGAAAAGGGAGCGCTTGTCCAGCTTTGTCCATTCCTTCCATTTCCCTGCATGTCTTGCCTACCACGAGAAAGAAACCATGACTGTTGAGCTGGCAAGTGTGAAAAGATCACACAGGAAAGGCTCGGGGTGGGAAAGAGGGCATGGCGTGGGGACTGATGAGGTTCTTTTTTCAGTAGCTGATAGCTCAGTGGTGGTGCTTAGGATCCAATCCATGATTCTTCCATAAAGAGAAATCTTTGTAAAGAAAGTGTGCTGCATGCATTCATTAACTTCACCCCAGAGGAGGTGAACGAGTTTCAGGTTGTGGGGGGAGGAAGGGGGAGGGGGAAGGGAGAGCCTAGAAAGAAACGGAATAGCAGGGTACCTGGTTGGTGCCTTTGAATACGAGCTGCCACTAATTGCTGCTCGAACTCAAGGCCTTCCTGTTATCTACCAAGGAGCCTTTTAATCCTCTCCCTACCGCCTGCCCATCCGTGAGCCTCTGGCTTATGCCCTTATTCCCTCTGGTTCAGCTTTTGGTTGAGATGTCTTTTTTTTTTTTTTTGCCTCTCTCCCAGTCCCTTTAAGAGACACGTGTGTGTGTGTGTGTGTGTGTGTGTGTGTGTGTGTGTGTGTGTGTGTGTGTGTGTGTGTGGTGTGTGTGTGGTGTGTGTGTATGCGTATGCCTGTGTATTTCTTCTCCTTTTGCTGTCAGAGCACAAAGGAAGTGGAAAGGTCCTATGGTTCACAGTCTGGTTCCCTTCCAATCAGGAGGACTTTGTCCCTCACACAGGAAGTTCCAGCTCTCTGCCTGCACCCTCTGCCCACCCCCTCCACTCCCCTGCCTGGTCTTTTCTGATGAATACCCCCCCCCCCCAGACAGCACTAAAAACCCAGAGCTTGCCGAGTGTGGTATTATACCTCCCTTCTTCTTACAACCCTTGGCTTAAAGGAAGCCAAAAACTCTTTCTGGCCTTTCCAACATTCAGAACACAGCACAACCGTGCCAGAACATGTGTGAAGCAGAGCCGACATCGTTAAGCCGTTCGCCTGATATCCAAGTTACTAATTTTCTGGGGCCTGCCAGCATTTCCATTTTAGGCTTGTGAGATTAGAAAGAATCATTGGAAAGTATGTCAAGACTGTACATCCCCGCACCCCTCCCAGATTCCTGGGTAGAGATCTTGGAGGGAGGAAGTCTGTGGTTCCCGGCTTGTCATTTTTCTCTCCCTACCCCCTCCCGCCGCCATAGGTTGTCACCTTGGTCCCTTGACATTCCCTCGAGGGTGTGGAATGGATAGGATCAACTCACAGCAGCCGGCTTCATTTTTAAAGGCTGCTAAAGTTGGAGCGTAGGGGACATGGGGAGGGGAGGTTTGTAACCATGGACCAGAACGAGGGGTTACTTCAGGCTACAGTGGAGAGAAGCTTCAAGGGTAGAGAAAGAGAATGGAGAGAGAAGAGAGAGCTACTGACCTGGAGTGCACCCCAGAGAGGAAGATGGGAGCCCCCTGAAAAGTGGGGGGAGGGGGAGGGAAGATGACTCCCTACCTTCGTAGTAGGGATCGCTCTTCCTTGAGCTTTATCTGCTTCCCTCCTTCATCAGTTCCTCCATAATATATACAGGCACTACTCCCCCCAAACACCCTCAACCCCTGTCCATTCATACTTGGACACCCTCAGTTTTACACACCCACTCAACAATTATACATGCCGAGGTACACACACACACAAAACACACTCATACCCAAGGGTGAACCACCAACACAGACGTACTCGCCAAACCAAAATGGCGCCCTAGCCAGTTCCACCAGCCAGCCACCACAAGAGTGAAATCGAGGAGTGGAACATTTGCCCGACCTTCTCCACCTTGTCTTGTACGCAGCTGTGAGGAAAGCAGCGACACGCCCCTTTGAGAGCCAGGAGTGATCACTCACCATGACATAAGCAGACGGACATGCGCGCGCATGTGGGTACACGCACACACATCTTTCATGTACGTAGACATGTGGGGTCCATCCACCCTAGCAGAGTGGAGTGGCAGAGCAGCTCCAGTGGGAACAGGAAGGTGGGGGGGGGACTCCCTGAGTGAATCTGGGAAGGCTTCACCCTCCTCCACGCCCCCCCCCCCCGCTCCCCAAGGCCCAAGACCTTTAGTGTTCCAATGTGGAAAATGAAGGCTGGGTGCCACAATGATGTGATAAGTTGGCTCCCTGAAGCAAGAGGAGAATTGGCTCTTCCTCAGCTTGCACATGGGGATACTTGAAACTCCAGAGTATGCTGAAACCGTTAAGGAGGACATGCACAGGCCAATCTTCGTGTAACCAGCTGAGCTGGCTACCTGCGGACTTGCCTTTCTGTCAGTCTTTTCTAGCCTACCAATCTTAGTAGGAGCTTGATCTGCCTCCTGCCTTCTTTCAGCCCCTGGTGGCCGGGGTACTTTACTGGGCCAGGGGGGAAGGGGGGACAGGGCTACTCCCATAACTCAGGGCTGTTTGGGAAGTTGGTGGCCCTGTTGCCACTCTGGCTGCAAACACCAGAAACGGGGAGTCACTTCGGGGGCTCTGATCTTACAGGGAGAGTCATCCCTGATTGCTCCTCCATCTTCCAGAGGCTCAAGTGGGAACATCATTGCTCGCCTTTTTTTTTTGCCACAGGCAATGCCCATGAACACCTATTAATTTACTTCATTTGCTTCTTACAAGAACTCCGGATAGAAGAGAGTTCAAATATTCTTCTTGCGATTTTTGATAAAAGGTTAAGTGACTTGCCTGAGGGTCACAGCTAATGAGGAGCAGAGATAAGGCCGACCTGGGTAGTTTTGATTGACAGACCAGAGTCTTTCCTGGAGCTCTCTTTACCATCTCTGAAGACTTGCCCGTCGTAGAACTCATCTCCAGTAGCCAAGAGGCTCGGGTCTGAGGATGGAGGGAGGAGGGGTAGGTATCCAGCTCATTAGCTGAGTCTCCAAGGGGGAGATCCTATGTCTTCCAGAAAAGGGGACAGGCTTGGGGTGGCCAGGAAATTGTGAAATCGGAGAGAAACTTGGGGTTTATAAGACTGAAGTCTGGCTTGGCGTTCTTCATGACGTTGGTCTCACAGACTAGTAACACTCAATACACTCCACACTTGGTCATGAGGAAAAGGGAGTCTATTTGGGTGGCCAATTCGCCTCCTCTCCTCCCCCCCCCCCCCATTTATGCCGCTACTAGGTCTCAAACTGAGGGGCTGAGCCTTGTCCCATAGCTTTTTCATGCAAGGATGGATCTCTATCACTTGAGCCACACCCCCACTTCTGGGTTTTTCGTGGTTAGTTGGAGCTAAGAGTCATATGGACTTTCCTGACTGGGCTGGCTTTGAACCACGAGCTCAGATCTCAGCCTCCTGAGTAGCTAGGATGGTAAGTGTGAGACACTGGTGCCTTGCACAGAATATTTTTAATGTACCTGTGCGTTGACTAGGACCTGTCTTGCGAGGTCAGATGTGGCCTCTTCTCTGCGATGTCATATTGCTGTTTAAAGACTTGAAGGTTTTTTTTTGTCGTATTTTAGATTTTGCATTAGAGATGTTCAATCTATAGTTAATGAATTGGAAGACTCCTCTGTAACTCCTAGAAGTGGAACAGAGGCCAGTCTTGGTGGTGGAATCAAGCAGAAAGAGGCAGGAAAGAACTTTCTATATTATTACGAGTGTTGATCATAGGGATGTATTCCTGTGTCAAACTTCACTGATCAACCTTGGCTAGAGGCATTACCTCATGAGACCCCACAGAGACCTGTGGGGTACAGAACTGCTCCAGCTTCTCCCAGCTACCTGACATAGACACTCCTTAGTTTCTTAGATTCTTAGACTTGTCAAGAGATGCTAACCCTGGGCCGGGAAGGTGGCTCAGTGGTAGAGCGCTCGCCTCGCAGGCATGAAGCCCTGGGTTCGATTCCTCAGCACCGCAGACAGAGAAAAAGCTGGAAGTGGCGCTGTGCCTCAAGTGGTAGAGTGCTCGCCTTGAGCAAAAAGAAGCTCAGGGACAGCGCCCAGGCCCTGAGTTCAAGCCCCAGGATTGATTGGCAAAAAAAAAAAAAATGGAAAGAAAAAAAAATGATTCTAACCAAGGCTGAGAGAAAGGTAATTCAAATACAAATACCCACCCATCCTTACTCATTTTCCTTCATTTGTGTGTGTGCGCGCGCTGGTACTTGGGTGCTGCCCCTTAGCTTTGTCACTCAAGGCTAGTGCTCTACCTCCGGAGCCACAGCGCCACTCCCAGCTTTTCAAAGGCACATTGGAGATGGAAAGTCTCCTCGACTTTCCTGCTGGCTTTGAATTGGGATCCTCAGATCTCAGCCTCCTGGAGTTGTTAGAATTAAAAGCGTGAGCCACCAGTGCCCAGCCTCTTTCAGCTTTATATTTACAAAAAAAAAAAAAAAGCCAACAGCAAGAGTGTAACAGTAATAGAAAGGCCAGAAGGGAAGAAGAGGGGGGAAAAACGGTAAATGTTCGTCTAATCTGCTGATACTAAATCAGTGGTTTCCATTTTCCTGTCTTCTGACCCTTCTTTGCATGCTTGTGTACTTTACATACTTTTTTGTTGTTGTTATTGGTTGCAGGGCTTGAACTCTGGGCCTGGACGCTGTCCCTCAGCTTTTCAGCTCAAGGCCAGTGCTCTACCACTTGAGTCACAGTGCCACTTCCACCAGTTTTCAGTCTCATGGACTTTCCTGCCCGGGCTGGCTTTGCACTGAGATCCTCAGATCTCAGCCTCCTAAGTAACTAGGATGACAGGCGTGAGCCACCGGTGCCCTGGCTCTTACGTACTGTACTTTGCATCATACCCCGCGTACCGCCCTGGATTCCTCTCCCTGAAGTCGCATTGTAGGCCTGTTTCCATGTGTGTGGGGGGAGGGGAGGGGAGGTACACAGAGTGTACCATGCTGAGTGGTGGGTGACTTCTTTGCTTCCCCTCCCCCATCCCACTGAGCCTCCCTCAGCAGGACATTGGGCTTCAAGGTTCTGGGTCCTACCTAAGTGTTTTCAGAGGGAGTGCATCACTGAGAAATCGCTTAAAGCCTCAAAGTTGAGAACCAAACTGGAACAAATATGCATGCTGCAAAAGCAGTGTTTGTAAAAAAAACAAAAAACAAAAAAAAAACCAAAAAACCCCAAAACCAAAGTCCACGATCAACAAGTGAGTCTATGCAAATCTCAGCTTAAAACCATTATCTTGAAGTCCAGGAGGAAATGGAAGGGTAACGACTCTCTAATGCCTTCATTTGCCCAGGCGGTGCAGCAGGAACGGCAATTTCACTTAAGGGAAAAATTTCGGTCGCAATCAATTTCTTTAAATCAAATTCAAGGGTCACTGATTGTTAAGGCAGCCACGGGTCCGCTAATGATGCTATTTATAGCTGGGTTAATACGTATGCATAATAAGAGAAAATTATTTACAGAGATGATGAATTTAATATTGAGAGTGGAGCGGATTTACAGCCTGGAAAAAAAAATGTAATTGCTTTTTGATATCAATTAAAGGACTGCTTTCAAAAAAAAATCAATAAGAATTTTAAAAGAATAGCATGAGCCCGAACGAATGATAAGTAACTGGGAAGCAATTTTTAAACCTTACAGTGAGCAATTCTCTTGAGCCCCATGAAAGGTATTATGGACCTTTGAGGAATAAGGTAAGATTTAAAAAAAAAAAAAACTTTCATTGATTCAAAATGAAAGCCAAGCTTGCACACACCGCTGAACTGCTACTTGTGCTGCTCCATAAAGCCGTGTTGGACATGGAGTCCTGAGAGAGGAATCAGAGGGAATGAGAGAGCTGAGGAGCGGCTGGCTTATAGGCTAGGGCTCAAGAAATACCTGTGGAGCCTTAGAAAAAGAGGAACAAAGGCCTAACAAGGGAATGAGGAGGAGAGCTGTGGGTTAGCCTCCCCCAGACTCCACCCCCCCCCCCAAACTTCTGCATCAGAAGAAGGGGAGTCTTAGAGATGCTAAAGAATCAAGGGTAGGCCAGGTGCCTGTGGCTCTGTCATCCTAGCTACTCAGGAGGCTGAAATCTGAGGATCATGGTTCAAAGCCAGCCCGGGCAGGAAAGTCTGTGAGACTCTTTATCTCCAATGAACCAATCAGAAAACCGGAAGTGGTACTACAGCTCAAGTGGTAATGTGCTCACCTTGAGCTGAAGAGCTAAGGGACAGCGTCCAGGCCCATGACTGACAAAAAAAAAAAAAAAAAGAAGGGCAGAGTCTCCAAATCTGTAAATCTGAAGGCCCAGAAAAGACAAAGGATGCATGTTCCTGCTCATTTATGGAAGTTAGATCTAATTTATTAATATATGTAAACAAGGATGAATATATATTATATATTATATTACATTATAATTTGTTATATATTAATATAATATGTACATAATATATGTATCTATGTATATACATTATAATGTAGTATATATATATATATATACACACACAGGATCACATGCACATGTATACAAACGTATTAACTAAAGTATGGTATCTGCAGGGGAGAACTCAAGAGGGGTGACTCTTACAGCCGAATGGAAAGGAATACCAGGAAGCTGGTGTTTGAGGTGTGAGTGGGGGAGGGAGGTCAAGGGGAAGGACTATTGGAGAGGAAGCGGGCAGAGAATATAGTCATAAAATTCAGTGCATGCCCTATGAAACTGAGCGAAGGCACCGGCGGGATTGGGAAGGAAGAGGGAGAATGATGAGAACAGGCGATACTGATCAAGGTACATGACGTTCATCATCCGACACGTCGAATTGTAGCCCTTTGTTACAACGACGTGAAGACAATCGAAATACCATTTTAGAACTGGGGAGCACCGAGTTTGTGGATCTACGGGGCAGAATCACCTTGATTGGCTCTGCAAAGGTGAAGGTTAACAAGACAGAGTTGTTTTTTTTTTTTCTTTAAAGGTCAACAGAGTAAGTTTATTTGAAAGAGAAAGACATGAGAGCAAAGTAGTGAGTCTTTCGATCCAAAATAGGTTGATGAGAGAGGTCTCTTCTTGTGTCTGGAGGGCTGACCACTCCCACTTTATCCATTTAGCATTGGGACAACAAGGAGTTAAATAACCTGTCCAAGGTCACCTAGCTAGTAAGTACAGGAGCTGGCAATCCAACCCAAGTATTCTACCATCACGAAAGCAAAGCATCAGCATTTCTAGCAGGGTTGGAGTCATCAACCTCTGCTGAGTCGCCTTCTTCCCCTCCTACTCACCCCTCCACCCTCCAAAAAAAAAAAAAAAAGAATCTAGCACTGAAGTTACAGCCACAAGACCAAGGAGAAGCATTATCCCTGGGTCTCTTTGTGTTCAAGGGTAGCGCTTTACCACTTGAGCCACAGCGCCACTTCCACTTTTTGTTTTTTTGGGTTTTGTTTTTTTGAGTGATTAATTGGACATAAGAGTCTCATGGGGACTTTTCTACGCAGGCTGGCTTTGAACCACAATCCTCAGATCTCAGCCTCCTGAGTAGCTAGGATGACAGGCGTGAGCCCCTGGTGCCCAGCGAGTATGTGTGTTTAAAGTGAGTTTTACTATGTAATCTAAAGTGTCTGGGGAAAGACCTCACACAGACCAAGGGGAAAGAATTCTAAGTGTCGATAGTCAATCTATCCTTACTTTGCTGTTTTTATCTTTGAGTATTTGTCTCCAAATACTCCCACTTGTCATGACAAAACTGGATGACATCTTACTCCCTGAGGTGGAGAACCACAGGATTTCACGGGCTTGGGATCTAAGAGCTGGTATAGCTCCTATACAGTGCCTTACTCTTAGCTGAACCTGTTTTCTAGCACCTCATTCATGTTCACTGCATAACGTCTTAAACAAGTTATAACAAAAATTTAAATGATGGACAAAAGGTAGATCATGTATGTTCTGATTAGGTGCTCGAGTGTGGACTTCATCTTCCAGAACTTGGAGCCTAGGTCTGGTTATGATTACCTAGGAAGCTTAGGCAACTTAGAAACGTCCTTGTGCATTCCTTCAGCTTGTCCACAGAGTAATGTCGGATTCCCAGAAGGAGTCACTAAAAAAAGGTCCGAGATCTTCAAGGCCAATCATTGCTCCCTAGCAACAGATCAGAAAATGTCCACAGATATTAATACCCACACACCACTAAGTTACAACCAGACCTTCACTTCTACCAATGGACTTTGAATATAACCGGTAGGGCCCTATCAGTACAGCTAAGAAGAAAATGATGTGGGTAATGGTCTGATATTCCCAGTTAGAGGGGTTGGTTGATCTATCTTCTGCTTTCCGTATGGGATTGCAGTACAGGACTCCCATTGATCTCGAAACAAATTTAGATTAATGGTACTGGTGCACAAATTGATCTTGTGCGAGTGTTGGCTTGTCTCCCACCGTGATGTTACCCCAGAAGAAATCGGCATCATCTTGGGATAAGACAGGCACAGGAGGATCAATTCTGTAGGCATCTTGGCCTAGGTGAGCTTGCTTGGGTCTGTAGCAGGTACCTCATCCATGAAAAGGGGTCAATTACATACCTCATCTGTAAGTTGTACAGGTACATAGATACAGTGTATAAGCTACTGAATATTGAGCATTCCTCAGATTTTTTTTAAAAGCAATAACACATGAATCAAGTACCATAAATCTGCAAGGTTTTCTCTGGGGTCGGAGCGGGAATTCTCACTATGTCATCGCTGATGTTTCTCGTGGTATTCTAAAAATAACACGTGTAGTGGTACAAGCAGGTAATCTCAGATTAGGCAGGAGGATGGAGGCCTAAGGCCAGCCCTGGGAGAAAGTTCAAGATCCTATCTAAAAAAGAAACTAAAGCAAAACTGGTGGGAATGTGGTTCAAGTCGGAGAGTTTAAGGCTCTGAGTTCTTAGCCTAGATTAGAGAGAGAGAGAAAGAGAAAACAGAGGAAGGAGGAGGAGGAAGATAAAAAGGGCAGAAGGAGGAGAAGTAAAAGAAGACGAGGGAGGGAGGAAAGGAAAAGGAAAAGGGAGGGAGAAAAAGACAAGTTAATTCAGTTCCTTAGAGTAAGCTTGTCTCTCTCCCTCCCTCCCTCCCTTCCTTCCTTCCTTTCTTCCTTCCTTCCTTCCTTTCTTTTTCTTTCTTTCCTTTCTCATCCTCCTTCCCTCCCTTCTTCCTACCTTCCTTCTCTCTCTCCCTTCCTTCCTCCTTCCCTCTCTCCTTCCCTCCCGTCTTCCATCCTTCTCTATTCTTTCTTCCCTCCCTTCCTCTTTCCTTCCTTCCTTCCTTCCTTCTCTCACCTTTCTCTCTCTTCCTTCCTTCCTTCCTCTCTCTCTCTCTCTCTCTCTCTCTCTCTCTCTCTCTCTCTCTCTCTCTTTCTTTCTTTTTCTTTCTTTCAACTCAGGCCTGGGTGCTGTTCCTGAGCTTATTTGCTCAAGGCTAGCACTCTACTACTTTGAGCCACAACTCTACCCCTGATTTCTGGGTGGTTAATTGGAGATACGAGTCTCACACACTTTCTTGCTCTGGCTGGCTTCAAACTGCAACCCTCAGATCTCAGCCCACTGAGTAGCTAGGATTGCAGGCATGAGCCACCAGTGCCTGGCTCTAGAAAGCATTTCTTGAGAGCCTAGCAGCATGCAAGATTCTTTGGACAGCTCCCAGAAAGCAATAATATCAGGCATCATTTCTACCTCCGTGTTCTGAGCAGTGTGTTCCTATCTGGTGTAGACACTTGGTACTGCACTAACTCAGGCAGGCGGAGAGCGGATGCTGGGTAGATCCTTGGCTTTCAGCAAGATCCGATGGGGTACTAAGGTAAAAGGACAGCATCAAGAGGGCTGGACTCTGAGCAGTGACCCCTGCCATTTGTTCATCTCCCTCATAGCCACCTGTGCGATCTTAGGTTTTCCCACACGCTCTGTCGGACGCCCCCTCACCAACGCAGATCCTTCCTCAGATCCCCCCCCCTTTTTTTTTGGCCCCCTGTGGCAACTAAACATTCACCTCTTCCTTCTTTTACAAAGGACATTGACAAAGGTGGGCATTTTGGTTCTGCCTCTGCCTTTTTGCTTCCCCCTCCTTGTGAGTAATGGATTTCTCCCGCTAGTGTGTTCTCAGCAATTTCCTTTGTGGGCTTTGTTCTTTCCTGACCCCAGTCTCAAGCCTGTCCTTTGTAACTGCCCCCCCCCCCCCACACACATCTGAGACCCCTCAAGCTCAGCCCCTGGATCCCAATCAACCTCTTTGATCTTGTCTCCTGGTTTTTGGGGGGAAGAGAGCAGGGAAAGGGAACGTGGGTCCACTGCAGGGTGACACACTTGTTGATAAGTAAAGATGGAGAGCTTGGAATAACTGCTGATCAACCAGAGAACCATCCTGGCCAACTGGAAACGCTTCCTGGCGGATAAATGAATCATTGATTTCTGATACTTTTAAATTGAAAGGGGGGGAAATGTGCCTTGTTGTCTTCAACTAATTGGTAAGTTTTGGATAATTTTAAGCAAGGAGCTTGATTGTATTGGGAACCCTGATTGATCCAGACACGTAATTACTTCAGTTTAGAAATATACGAAATTATATTGGCAACAAACAATCATTTTCCTGTCTGGGGTTTTATGCAGATTATAGGATTCTTTCTTTCTGTTCTCTGTAGATGATTATGTAGCAGAATCCCGAGTCTCCAGCTGCTCAACTTGCTTCGTTTTCAGAATCAAAGCAGGAGGGAAAAAAAGGAGGGGATCCTTTCTATTCCTTACAGTGCTTCAGGGCCAGGGGTTTGTCAAAGTCCATGTAGATTTCTGGCAACTAGTTTTCAGAGAGCCACTAGAAAGATGACCAGAAAATGGTCTCCACACTGAGAATCCAGGAAGACAATGGGAACATGGTTGTCTTTTGATTCATCAGATACGAAGTTTTCTTTTCTTTTCTTTTTTTTTTTTTTTGTCGGTTGGGGGCTTGAACTCTGGGCCTGGGCGCTGTCCCTCAGCTCTTCAGCTCAAGGCCAGCGCTCTACCACTTGAGCCACAGCGCCATTTCTGGTTTTCTGGTGGTTTATTGGAGATAAGAATCTCATGGACTTTCCTGCCCAGGCTGACTTTGAACCTCGATCCTCAGATCTCAGCCTCCTAAGTAACTAGGATGACAGGCGTGAGCCACCTGTGCCTGGCTCTGTGAGGCTAATTTGAAATATTTTACCATTTGCTTAGAAGTAAGCAGTCAAAAATGAGTGCTGAAAACCAAGAGCCGAAAAGATTAAAGAGAAATAGAAAGATTAAAGAGAAAGAGAAATAGAGTGCTCAGGTCCCTTGCAAGAGTGCTTCTCGGATCCAGTCTCCAAGTCTCTAGAAACTGCTGCTCTTGTTACTTTGTGGAGTCACTTGAGATCGTCCTAACAAGTTGCACCAAAGTATTTCAATATAATTGTGTGTGTCTTGAGGATTTTCTGTGCAAGGCCTTTAGAGGAAACTTTCCTCCAAGCTGTCTCTATGCACAAGTCAGGAGACAGACATGGTGGTATAATTTAGACCTGCCTCTTAAGGCTGCAAACTATGCTTCTTGTGATTTTTTTTTTTTCATTTAGGTATGTGATTCATTTTGGATTAATTATTTTGTATGGTGTAAAAGAATGACTGGTGCTAATTACTGTTGGGCTTTTGTATCTGTATAGCTACCTAGGCATTGTTGTTGTTAGTGGTGGTGGTCATGGGGCTTGAACTCTGGGCCTGGGCACTGTCCCTGAGCTCCTCAGCTCAAGGCGAGTGCTCTACCACTTGAGCCACAGTACCACTTGTGGTTTTCTGGTGGTTCATTGGAGATCAGAGTCTCATGAACTTTTCCTGCCCTGGCTGGCTTTGAACCACGATCCTCAGATCTCAGCCTCCTGAGTAGCTAGGTTGACAGAGTCGTGAGCCACCGGTGCCTAGCGGCATTATTATTATTATTATTATTATTATTTTTGGTCCGGTCGTGGGACCTGAACTCTGGGCCTGGGCGCTGTCCCTCAGCTCTTCAGCTCAAGGCCAGTGCTCTACCACTTGAGCCACAGCGCCACTTCTGGCTGTTTTCTTTTTGCTTATGTGGAGCTGAGGAATCGAACCCAGGGCCTCAGGCATGCAAGGCAAGCTCTCTACCACTGAGCCACCTTCCCAGCCCCGACATTATTATTTTTTAAAAGATTTTTACATCTCTATTGATTTGCTTTGGGAACTTCGTCAAAAATCTGTGAGCCAAAAAAAAAAATAGTGTATTTCAGGACCCTTCTCTTGCTTTGCTTTATGCGTATTTTAGAGCAACGGCAAACTGTCTAGATTAATCCAAGGAAACAAGTCCAGCAACATTGTTCTTACTAGAAATCAACTTTGGTTATTCTGGGCACTTCGCAGATCTGTCTGAGGTCTAGAATTTATAAGTAGAACTTAGAATTTACATATAAATTTTAACTTGTCAATTTCGACAAAGATTTCAATCAAGACTGCGGTGAACATAGGGGAAAATGCCACTTAATAGTGTCGAACCCTCTGGTTCACAAGCCTGAACTAATCTAGCTTTCTCTTTTATTACAAATTTGTATATACTTTATTACCTTAAAGACTTGTACAAAGGGGCTTCAGACCAACATGTCAATTTTTTTTTTTTTTTCAGTCAGTCATGGGGCTTGAATTCTGGGCCTGGGCGCTGTCCCTCAGCTCTTCAGCTCAAGGCAAGTGCTCTACCCCTTGAGCCACAGCACCACTTCTGGCTTTTTCTGCTTATGTGACACTGAGGAATCAAACCCAGAGCCTCATGCCTGCAAGGCACTGAGCCACCTTCCCAGCCCAACATGTCAGGTTTTTAGCAGAATACATCTTGATCATTCTCCCTCCTTCTCGCTCCCAGCCCCAGCCATACTCTCACATTTCTACTTTCATTTTCTCGTATGTCCATTGAGCATCAAGACTGCATTCACCTACCATTCTTTGCTCCATTTGTCTGCCCTCCTTCAGTCTCACCGCCCATACTCAGAAAAAAAAGATGTTTGTTTCCATAGTTTGTGAAACTGTCAGTTGATTGTTCCAAGGAGTTAAGCCATTGAAACCCAGTTTGATTATGCATATATGGATATGACCCCATATCATCAAATATCTTTATTGGGAGCTCTCAGTTTCTCTTTAGCAGTGGTTAAATCTCTGTACAGAGGTCTTTGACCTCTGCATTGAAACTTCTTTCCAAATTTTGGGTGCTACTGTACATAGTCTGAAAACTTTTCACCTTCTAGTAGGTTGATGACATGGTTAAATTTTTCCAAATCATCTTCAATTAGGATCTTGCCAGACAGAGTCATGAATTCAAGGAATATTTTTTTGTGTGATTTCCTTGGATTTTACTACTTAAACCATCATATCTCCCGTGAGTAGGGAAGGTGTTACATCTTTTTTTTTTTTTTCCAGTTTTCACATTCTTTTCATCGTCTTCGTTACAGGTGCTAGAACCTCCAGAACGGTACTGAATAGATGGGAAAGTAGACACGGTGTGGATTTCAGGGAAAGGTACTCGTCTCACTGTGAAATTATGTTAGCCGCATGGTGTTTTCCTTTGCTTTGTTCTTAGATATTGATGCCCAGATTTAAGAAGTACATTTCTTAGCATTATGAATGGGTGTTCAGTTTTTTCTCAAGTACTTTAACAAAAACTATTATAACTATTAAAATAATCATGTAGTTCTTTTCTCTCCCTTTATTTTGTTAATATGGTAAATTGTCATTGATTTTGACATGTTCATTCAACCTTGTATCCTTGAGATAAGCCCTATTTGGTTTTGATGTATTATCCTTTTTATAGGCTGGATTTTTATGTCTGTATCAAAGGGGGGTATTGGTCGTGTTTTGTTATATCTTTGTTAAGTTTGGGTATGGAAAATACCAGAAAAATGAGTTAGGCATTGATTTTTTCCTTTCTGTTTTTTTTTTTCCCCCAGAAGTTTGTGTAACACAGGTACAATTTTTGGTTTTAGTTGTTCAATATAACTTGCTAAGGAAATTGTCTGATTAAGTTTCTTCCTATCGATGCAACAAATTGTCAAAAATTTCAATGGCTTAAAGCAACAGAATTTATTGCACTACAGTTGGTCTCGCTGGGCTAAAACAAAGGCATTGATAATAAGCCAGGCTTGTGTCTATAGTCTTCAGAAATCCCAAGGATGAATGTGTTCCCTTGGCTTTTCTAGGGGAATTTCCAGGCTGTCTGAATTTGTTGGCTTGTAGTCTCTTCATTACATCCAGAGTGGGCAGTGGCCGAAATTTTCTCAGACTGGACCCCTCTGACGTTGACCCTCTTGCCTTCCTCTTGGACGTGGAAGACTATTTTTTTCCCCTTTTCTTTCTTCTTTTCTAAGTGAGCGTCCGTCTGTCATACCAGAAGATTCCTTTGAATATGTCCCTGTAGGTATAACAGTGCATCTTGCTCCTAGACTCCCGTCTGTCATTCTCTCTCCTGCACTAACGGCTATTGTGCTAGCTTTGGAGAAATAAGAGTACCTGCCTACCATGCATAAAATTCTGGGTTGGGCCCAAGTACTGCAAAAGAAAGAAAGAAAAAAAAAATATATATATATAATGGGAATATAGCTGGGTGCCACGGTGGCTCACGCCTATCATCCTAGCTACTCAGGAGGCTGAGATCTGAGGATCACGGTTTAAAGCCAGCCCTGGCAGGAAAAGCCCCAACAAACCACCAGAAAACGAAGTGGTGCTGTAGCTCAAGTGGTAGAGCGCTGGCCTTGAGCTAAAGAGCTGAGGGACAGCACCCAAGCCCAGAGCTCAAGCCCTATGACTGACCGAAAAAAAGGGGGAAGGGATACTTTTGCATCTCAGAGTGGTTTTGAGATGAAAGTTCTTCCCTTGAATTAAAAAAAAAAAAAACATTAAACTAGGACACAAGAGCTTTCTTCCATTGTTGTGATTTCTAAGTCCCTAATACTGCTTATTGAGAAAAAGAATTCTTTGCTATGTCATTGTTACTGACCCTGTTTTGACTCTCCTATCCCAAGTTGCCTAGAATCCAAAGAATACTTGAATAATTTGTGGCCTCTCTTCTAGCTGTTGGGAATTATCAGAACTGTTTTCTGTTACTGTCTCCTGCATGCATTAGTCTCCAGCTCTAGCTAGGAATTTGATTTTTTTTTTTTTTTGGTCAGTCATGGGGCTTGAACTCTGGGCCTGGGCGCTGTCCCCCAGCTCTTCAGCTCAAGGCGAGCGCTCTACCACTTGAGCCACAACTCCACTTCCAGATTTCTGAGTGGTTCATTGGAGAGAAGAGTCTCACGGACTTTCCTGCCCAGGCTGGCTTTGAACCCCGATCCTCAGATCTCAGCCTCCTGAGTAGCTAGGATGACCGGCCAATGAGCCACCAGCACCTGGTTTGACTTTGATTCGTTCCCAGTACCTATTTGGTCACTTTTCTTGTGCAACACCGCATAGAATACACATGCTCTGGGAGACGCTGCCGCCACCAAGCAGCACTCCTAAGATGAGAACTTCCTCGAGGAAAGCCTGTGACAGCAGGGAGATGCATAAGGAAGTTCGTTCTTCCGAGTGCTGCCCAGAGTGTGGCCTGTGTGGTTCCTCAGAGCAGAGTATAAGGGTCAAAGCTGAGATGAGCTGACACTGACCAGCGGCTTTAATCTCCCCACCCTTGGCCTCCGCAGCAGACCCTACTTCCTTTCTACCTACACGACTGTCCTCATAGACCCTAGGGTCGCAGTCACAAAATCCTTGCCCATTTCTGAGCAAAAGGACTCCACCTTCACCTTTGGACAGGGCCTCGCAAGGTCTGGAGCTTATCTCATTTTACCTGAAGGCAAGCAAGTGACTTGGCAAATCAAGTAGCCAGGCCCCAAGAACAGTGCTCACAAGTGAACAAAAGATCTAGCAGGTGCCCACTGACGTATCCTGCTTCTACATCTCCTGGAGATAACTTCCAGCCGTACTGCCCCTCCCGCCTCCATGACTTCCTCCTGAGGAGTTTTGGAAGGCCAAACTACATCTCACGGCATGTTTCTCAGTATACACCTGCCCCGGCTCTCCCCCCCACCCCCCCAGTGCTCATTCATACCCAGCAACCCAAGCAACAGCAGCCCCCATATGGTGTCTCCTCTATAAATGCAGGCTCTTTCAATTAGTGAACGGGACGCTTCAAATAATTCCAGCAGATGCTTCCATTTTCACGAAAAAAAGACACATGTCTTGGCAATTGGGCAATATTGTTCTAATTATATCATAGCCCACAGCCCAACTGGGGACATCTCGTAGGCAGCTTTACCGAGGAGAAGGGAATGTGGGTTTGGGGTGGGGGGAGGGAGCATGGGGAGATCTATTTTGCTGCTCCTCCCACTCTTTCTACCACGTAATGTGTCATCACTGTTTTCTGTTCCGGTGGTGGTTTTTCTTTCTGAAGTTATTTTGATCTCTTAAGCGCTGCTGGTACAGTTAGGAACGAACGAGAAGAATGTGGCAGTGGAATGGAGGAGGGAAGGCTCTGGGATTTTCCTCCTCCTCCTTTTTTAATTAACTTCTTGAAAAAGAATAGGTCTACAGCTTCAACGAGGGTGTACGGCGGACTGAATGAGTCAGAGTCTCTATTGCTCTGCCCGGTATCTTGCCATTCGGTGACAGAGATGACCGGAGGCCTTGTGCTATAATGAGAGCTTCCTTACAGAGGGGGGGAAGAGGTGTGTGGTCTCCACACAGACTGGGTTCCTATCTGGGGGTGTCACCTGTGGTTCTGAGCAGTCCTTAAGAAGCCCCCATAGGCTCCTTGTGCTTAGGGGCAAGGAAGTACCTTGCCCCGGGTCTGTGAGATGTTGGTGGTGTTTGGGAACTGAATGCTTCCAGCTCCTGACTCTTCACTTCCTTTGATGTATGGCTTCTGTCCTCTTTTTTGGTGGGGGAGAGGTCAGTCGTGGGGCTTGAACTCTGGGCCTGGGCGCCGTCCCTCAGCTCTTCAGCTCAAGGCGAGCGCTCTACCACTTTGAGCCACAGCGCCACTTCCAGTTTTCTGAGTGGTTCATTGGAGATCAGAGTCTCATGGACTTTCCTTACCCGGGCTGGCTTTGAACCGCGATCCTCAGATCTCAGCCTCCTGAGTAGTTAGGATGACAGACGTGAGCCACCGGCGCCCGGCTCACATGGCATATTTAAATGGAGCTCCCTGAGTAACTATGGTAGGGTGAATCTTGGCCCTGGGTGGCACAGGCTGCAGCGGACTGCTGCGCGGCAAGGTCTCGAGGGCACAGCGTTGAACCACAGATCGGCATTGGTTCCAGGCTGACTTCGGGAAGAGTCTAGAAGCTTCCCTTCAGCCTTGCCTTGGGGGCAGGGGGCTAGAATGAGGTGACTTCCTGAGGGGAGAGGATCTTCCAACCCCAGCAAAGAACGTACAGTTAGGATAAAGCACAGGGAACTATAGAAACTTGTTAACTTTCTTCTCCTTTTTCTGTTTGAAAAATTATCCTTTCAGTAGCCATATAGAGGAGTTCCCACTCGGCAAGGCAGATTATGAGCACAATGCATCTTGATCAATGTCACCCCTTTCAACGGCTCGCCCAGCTCTTCCCAACCCCCCCCCCCAACTTGGCTTAATTTTTGTAGAATTTGTATATTGAATTCTCCTCTCTCTATCGCCTCTTTCTCCCCCCTCCCCCGCCCCCTCCCCTTTCAGTTTTGAATGCACAATGGCTGGAGGACAGGGACAGACCGTAAGCCTACCCATCTGTATGCTTTCTCGGAAAAGGGCTGGGTAGCAAGCCTGCCAGTGTCCGCCTTGTGCTCCCCCATGACAAATGCATGTGTGGGTTTGTGGTCCATCCACTCAGCAAGCCCTAAGCTGGTAGGACTTGAAAGGCCTCCGGTCCATTTAATAACTGAGCGGTGGCTTACTCTTAGCTGCCAGGACCTTTGGATCTCTCTCATTGTCTTTTTTTTTTTTTGTCAGTCATGAGGCCTGAACTCTGGGCCTGGGCGCTGTCCCTCAGCTCTTCAGCTCAAGGGGAGCGCTCTACCACTTGAGCCACAGCACCACTTCCAGTTTTGGAATGGTTAATTGGAGAAAAGTCTCACAGGGACTTTTCTGCCTGGGGTTGACTTCGAACCATGGTCCTCCGATTTCAGCCTCCCGAGTAGCTAGGATGACAGGCGTGAACCACTGGGGCATTTTGCATTCTCTGATGGAGCAATTTCCAGTTCTGTGGTGTGGGATATTTGGAGCTCTTGCGGATAGAAGATAGTGGAAGGGCTCTCTATTACCAACTTCAAGGTGACCTAAGCAACATCCCTACAGCTATCCGGCCTGGGAATCTCCCAGGACATGTGGGCATGGCTTGGGATAGTCAGAGTGCTTCTTCCTGCAGAGCTATGTGGTCTCATTGCTTTTTGCATACTCTTTCCATTGCCTATTTTGTGTTCCTCTCTCCTGGTGTGTGTCGGGGGAGGAGGGGGGAAAATCAATGTCTGCAGGGTATTAGAAGAGCCATCGAATTGCCCTTACCTGCCACCAGGTGACACCAGATATTGATTTAGCTTATGAAAGTGATTCACAGGTTTGCGGGGAGCTTGGAAAAGATCAAATGTTATGGGGTCTCATGATCTCATCTTCCATTCTCGGCTCTCAGCTAACACCAGAGGAGGTAATTGGGAAATAATAGACCGAAGAATCTTTTTTTTTTTTTATTTTTCCCTCTTTATATATATATATATATATATATATATGCTCACAAGTAGAACAGAATACAGGAGAATCATTTCATTGGGAGAGAGAGAGAGGGATTTTAGTATCATCCATTTTTATGAAGGGCCGTTTTCCCTTTAAGTGCAGCCTTCTCTAGATGTGACCATTAGAGAACAACAAGTAAATCAAAGAAAGGACCGTGGAGGGGAAACCATTTATAGGTGTGCCAATGGTCACCGGTCAGGCAGGTAGCCTGAAGCCCGAGAAAGGCTTGGCATTTGCCAGCCTGGAGGAGGCGAGCTTTCTCTCCTAAGTAGGAAGAATCCAGCTTCCTTTGCCATTCGTGTAGAACCACGTGACAAGATTCTAGCCAATGGCTGATGGCATGAGTTGATGACATTTTCTTTTAAACAAAATGTTGCAAAGCTTCCTTTCCCAGAGGCATTGATTTTGGGGAGGTGGGGGGGGTGTGGGGGAGGAGCTACACCATGCGTCTTAGCTACCAGAAGGAAGATGCCTACATGACTTGTATTACAGTTTATGTGAGTGACAAACAAGACCTGAGACCCCCTGAGTGAGTTTGCTACCCCAGCACCGTCTGTGCTATCTCCGCAAACACAAATGCCTCCCACATGTCAGAGACCACATTGGAAACAGGCGTAAGTTGTATGACCTCAATTAATCTTCATAACCAACAATGCACATTTGCCGATCTTCCCCTTTACTATCATTATTTTTTGGTTGTCTCACCATTGTTTCTATAGATAAAGAACTGTGTGAGTGGAGAAAGCAGGATTTCTAAAACCAGATCCTAGTCCGCTTAGAACTCCTCTCCCTCATTAACAGAGGACAGATGCGCCTTCTTGGAATGATCTGGGTTCTTCATGTCCTTCATCCTGCAGACTCCACAATGGAATCTTACTTGGTGCGTGGGTCACCATTGCTGTATTTTATTCGTAGATCGCTGCTCTTATCCTTGGAGCAGTCATTCTTTCTTCCTACGAATTATTTTGGCCATGTCTGCCATCTTGATGGACACTAATTTTGCCACATTAGT
Organism: Dipodomys spectabilis; assembly: GCF_019054845.1. NCBI lineage: Eukaryota > Metazoa > Chordata > Mammalia > Rodentia > Heteromyidae > Dipodomys > Dipodomys spectabilis. The sequence continues at coordinate 821,257 of NW_024871219.1, forward strand.
ACTGTTTGGGTTAAAAATCTGATGAAATACTTATAACTTGCATTCCCTCTCTAAAGCTGTATTCCTAGTCCCTCTAGAGTATCCATACCTTGTTGGGATATTTTACATGTCTGTTTATTTATTCATTACACATCGCCCATGGGGGAGGACTCGGCATAGAACCCTCCTTATTATTATTCTTAAAGCTGTCTCTGAATCTAAGAAGTAAAAGCAGTCAAGTATGATTGGAGTCCTTTAATACCCCTAAATGAAAATAAACTATCAAACTGTTTTAAAAGGGAGAGAAAGTAATAACAGAATAAAGGGGATGAAGTTGGCCAAAGTATATTCCCTGCATACAAACCCATCATACAATTAATGCATGCTTATTTCAAATGAGAGAAGAAGAGAAACGGAAGACAGTCTCACATTTTTCAACAATGTCAATGTTCTAAAAGATCCAAAGATAGTGTTGGGAAAAAGGGGGAGAATGACGGAAAGAGTAACACTGATCAAGATACGTTGTACTCATAAATTGATAGGTTGATAATAAAAAACAACCAATTTTTCTAGCTTAACTGATCCAAAAAAAAGGAAAAACAAGACCTGTGATCCAATATTAGCAGGAATATAACTCGATAGATCCATCTGTAAACATACTTTAGCTTTACCCAATAAACTTAGTATGTAGCACCTAATAAAATTTAAAAACTGTGTGAAGTTACCCCATTAAACCAGAAACAGGATCAAAAGTAGCCCAATGTTTCAGTAATTACAATGAATAGAAATTAGTTCAAATGATGGCATAATAGTTCATCGTTAATAAGAGTCATACTGAAGGCAGATCCTAGTCAGAAAATTTGAAGGCAGAAAATTTGACACAAGTTAGAACCTAGCCAGGTGCTATGTAAGACAGCAGCCCTTCCATGAGTTATTATTACATTTTTGTTATTGGTGTCTTCTGAAGCACTGAAGTTTTTTTTTGTGCTTTTATTTATTTTTTTATTTTGGCAAACTCTTAATTTATCTTTTTTTATCATTTGTATTTCTGGCGTCATATCTGGCAGTCCATTGCCTAAGCCAGAGTCATAAAGATTTACGTCCGTGTTTTCCTCTCAGTGTTTAACTTTGGGGGAGGGGATTGCCCTTTCATTTTTGGCCTTTACCTACATTTTTAACTTTCATGCAACAAGGAAAAGGTGGCAACTTAATTCTTTTGCATCTAGTTGTTCCAGGATCGTTTGTCGAAAAGACTCTTCTTTATTGCCTGGCCGCGGCATCTTTGCTAAAATAAATAAATAAATAAAAATAAAAATAAATTCGATTACAAATGTACAGGTTTGATATCTGGACCCGCAATTCTTTTTCATTTATTTCACTGTCTTTCCTTCTATCAGTGTCACATTGTTTTGATTGCCAGTAGCTCTGTAATAAATTCCTGAATTGAGAAGAGCAAGTCCTGGAACATTTTTTTTTTCTTTTTCAAGATTGTTCTGCTTATGCCGAGCTCTGTGCACCGCAATATGAATATTAGGAACAGTTTTTCCATTTCTGCGAAAAGAATACCATTGGGATTTTTATATGGATGGCACTGAATCTGTAGATTGCTTTGGGGAGTTCTGTGATCTTAACAATATTTAGTCTTCCAGCCCATGAATGCAGATGTCTTTTCATTTATTAGATTTTATTTAATTTCTTTCAGCAGTGTTTTATAGTTCTCAATATTCAAGTCGTTCACCTTGATTAAATTTATTCTGAAGTATTCTTTTTGATGGTATTGTAAGTTGCAATCACTTCCTTAATTTCCTTTTTTGATTATGTATTACTAGTATGTAGAAATACAAACACACACACACATAAATACATATACATATATATGTTGGTCTTGTGCCTTGTAACTTTGTTGGATTTGTTTGTAGTTATTTTGTGGGTTCTTTAAGGTTTTGTGTCCATAGGAGAGCCTATTGTCCCAAAATAGGAATGATTTTCTTTTCTGATTTGAATGATTTTTATTTATTTTCCTAGCCTAATTGCTCCGTGCTCTTGTTCCACGTCTTGGGTGGGGTGGGTGGGGGAACTTAGTCTCTTACTATTGAGTATTCTTTTTAGGACCCATTTTTCCATTTCTGTAAAAATAGAAAATGCTATCGAGTAGCCACGATTTACAGGTGTGAGGCTCTGGCTCTGGGCTTCTCTCTCTCTCTCTCTCTCTCTCTCTCTCTCAAACATTTTCTTTAGTCATTCAGGATATATTGGATAGTGATGTCTCATTTTAGTTTTCCTGTCCTGAAAATGTTTTTGTTTTATTATTTCCCCTTCATTCTGCAAGATTAGTTGTGCTAGATGTAGGATTTGCTGTCTACAATTCTTTACTTACTTGAAAAAAAATTGTACTATTTCTTTCTCGTCTTCTTGGCCCTGCATGAGAAATCTATCACATTCTAATAGATGTCTCCTCACGGGTAATTTGTTGTCTGTTTTTAAGAAGACTTTCGTTGTGTATATGATGAACTTGGGGATTGAACTGAGGACCTAGGCTCTGTCCTTGAGACTTATTTTTTTTCTCAAGGCTGGCACTTTACTACTTGAGCCACAGCTCTACTTCCAACTTTGTGGTAGTTAATCAGAGACAGCTCTACTTCCAATTTTGTGGTAGTTAATCAGAGACAGCTCTACTTCCAACTTTGTGGTAGTTAATTGGAGATAAGAGTCTCATGGACTTTCCTGCCTGGGCTGGCTTTGATCCTTGATGTTCAGAACTCAGTTTCCTGAGTAGCTAGGGTTACAGGTGGAAGCCATAGGTGCCCAACAGATTGTGTTTGTTGTTGTTGTTTTTTATCTTTAGTTTCCAGGAGTTCAAGTTTGCTATATCATCGCACTTGTATTATCTTTGGGCTATCCTTTTAGAGATTCTCTTGCCTTCTTTGCTCTACAAGTTCCCCCAGTTTGGAAAACTATGGACAATTATCTCTCAAACCACTCTTCCAGTGTTCTCGCTCTCTACTCTGCATCAGGGATGATGGTTCTTGGGTTAGGTTTAGGGGGCAAGTCTTTGCCTATGTCTTCAGGCTATGATTCCAAAGGTAGACTAACGTCCAAAGCCTCTGTGGCAGTGTTCTGGTTTGTTCAGTATCCCTGGTGAGGACAGGGCTCCCTCCCGATGGTTCTGGTCGGAGCCTTGGCGAGGAAGGGAAAGGGCTTCAAGTGTGACGAACCAACTGCCCTTCAAAGAGGGCGGGCTGCGAAGGATCGCTTGACAGTGCTAGCCTTCTTCACAAGCACCCCCGGAAGGAGGCTCTCGCTGTAACTGGCTTTCCTGCCCCTTTTTTTTGGCTCACTTGTCTCCGGGCAGGAGCTGAGAGTCTTAGGTGCATGATGAGCAAGCGATTCCCCAGACCAGGCTGTCTGCTGTGAACTGCATCCCTTCTGCTGGCTTCGTCTCTCTGGCCTTCTGTCTCGCGGTAGAAGAGGGAACGCTCAAGTCCGGGGACACTACCTCCCTGGCTACCTCTTCCTGGGAGAGTACCAGTCAGTTGCCCCTTGGCAACAGTGTTGAGCTCACATCCGGTTGTTAGTGGCACTTTCTGTGGGCTCAAGCTAGAAGATTGAGGCTATCCTTCCATTTCCAGGTTGGAAAGAGGAGGCTGCTGGGTTGGGGAGCCTTTACTGTCTTGCTTGTGTTCCTGTTTGGGCTAGTTTTTAACCAGCTCACCTTTTTCTTTGTAATACTGTCTTTCAGAGTTCCTTTTGCTCTTTCTGGCTACATTTCCAAGGTGTATAGCTGTACTTAGTAGAGGTAAGAAGAGAATACTAGGATCAGATCAACTTGCATGAGATGCGCCATTTTTCTTTGGTGAGTTCTTCGTCGTTGACTCTGCTCTGGCCCACTAGAATTCCCACCAAATGGATTTGGATTCTGTTTTCTTCCTCCCAATTTATTTATTTTTGTCAGACGTGGGGCTTGAACTCTGGGCCTGGGCACTGTCCCTGAGCTCAAGGCCAGCGCTCTACCACTTGAGCCACAGCACCACTTCCGGTTTTCTGAGTGGTTTATTGGAGATAAGAGTCTCTCAGTCTTTCTTGCCCAGGCTGGCTTGATCCTCAGATCTCAGCCTCCTGAGTAGCTAGAATGACAGGTGTGAGCCACTGGCACCCGGCCTTCCTTCCAGTTTTTAAAAAAAAAGCTCGCTCTTTATCTTTTGCATTTCTTGTTTTTGTTTTTCCTTTGCTGTGGAACATTTCCTGATCTTTCCATTTGCTACTTTGGATTTTATTTATGTTTCCTCTTTGGCTGCCCTGCTATTTATTACTTCAATTTTCAGATTTCAAATATTTAATCACTTTCCCCTGTCTGATTGCACCTTTTTTCAAGTTTTTTTTCCCCTTCACATGACTGTAAGAATCCAAATAAGAAGTGCGATTTTTAAATTGCTTTCATTTATTTGCTTGTGTGCGTTGATTTCTTATATTGTCATTTGTTTTGACACATCTTGTCTTCCCACTTTCCTACTGGAAGCTGTAAGCATTCCTTAAAGCTCAAGTGGTACTGGCTGGCTTTTTACGATTATGAATGTGAAGGACCAGGCTGTTGGGTAAACAGAGTCCCGACAACTCCAGAGAATCCTTATTAAAGACTGTACAAATGGATCCCACCAAATTCTTAGAGCCACCATTCTATACATTTTCTCTAAAATATGAAAGACACGCCAGGCACTGGTGGCTCATGCCTGTCATCCTAGCTGCTCAGGGGGCTGAGAGCTGAGGATCATGGTTCAAAGTCAACCCCTAGGCTGGAAAAGTCCGTGAGACCCTTATCTCCCATGAATCACTGGGAAACCAGAAATGGAGCTTGTGGCTCAAAGCGGTAGAACCTCTAGCCTTGAGCAAAAAGAGCTCAGAGAAAGCGCCCAGGTCCCAAGTTCAAGCCTCACGACTGGCAAAAAAATAAAAACAGCCAACATATAAAATATGAAAGATGGTAAGCCTGTTTAATTTTAAGATGTGAGAATCGTCGTTCCCGAGATAAGAATATGGGCTCTGTAACCCAGTTGTTTTTGCTTATTTGTCTTGCGATGAATCTCTGTGTCTTTGCGGTTAAGGGGATTTGTGGGTAATACATTCCATTAAAAAAACAAAACAAAACTAATCCTTTCAAAATGGTTACATGATTAAAACTTCTGATATAGAAAATGTGAATCAAAAGATAACTTGAACACGCCAGCGCTAGTGAACATGGCTGAGGAATGGCAAATCTGACGTTTCTCTCCTCCATTGGCCATACAAAGCACATAGCAAAGATACCTTAAGATGCAAATTTGGTCTCTAACCTCCACAGATACCGTGAAGACTTATTTGCAAGAGAAATTTTCCCTCATGATCATTAATGATTAATCTCACCCAAATATAAATTATGTTGAGGTACTATATTTGCTAGTGAACATAGTCTAAGTTAAGGACATTTATATGAAGTATATATATATATATATATATTTTTAGAAAGAATGTGTATCTGCAGAGCACCAGTGACTCAGACCTGAAATCTTAGCTACTCAGGAGGTGGAGATCTGAGGGTCATGGCTTGAAGCCAGTCTGGCAGGAAAAGCCCATGAGACTCTTATCTGCAATTAACTACCGGAAATCTAGAAGTAGGAGTATGTTTCAAGTGGTAGAGCACTAGCCTTGAGCGAAAAAGCTAAGGGATAGCACTCAGGCCTGAGTTCAAGCCCTGATACCAATGCACACACACACACACACACACACACACACAATATATATAGAGAGAGATAGGCCAGGCCCAGAGTTCAAGCCCAATGACCTACAAAACTAACAAAAAAACCCACATTTCTGATTCTCTGACAAGACTTTTCCTTGTATTGAAATGCTGCCATAGGTCTATTCCTTTTTTCTTCCATGTCCCAGACACTTCGTGGGCACCCTGTGGGCAGCAGGTAACAGAGTGTGTGTGTGTAGGCCGCCATCCCAAATCAGAAGTCAAAGAGCTTGCATTGAACTTGGGGGGAAACAAATAAAACGTCTGTACCGACTGTGATGTTCCTTTGTCAACAGTATTGTCTTTCTTCTTTTTTTTTTTAATATTTTCAGTTGGCATTTAGGAAAACAGAAGTCACAGATGAATGAAAACAGCTGGAATTGGCTAGAGCAGGCTCTGTTTAGAAAGGTAGTAGAGCAATCCCGAGGCCTAGATATGACTATAGAGCATATTCTCCAAGGAAAGGAAGAGCGAGGTGTTATTATCCTGGGTGGTTCAGTGACAGGGAAATAGTAAGATGTATTTCTTTCCGGTTAGAAAAAAAAAAAACCTTTCCCACCAGTGTGTAAGCTAATGCCGGCACGAAAACCACATATCCTCCCCAAACCAACCCCCAGCCACAATGAATCCCCTTCTCCTGCCCTTGACGACCATCATCCTGGTTGGCTTTTAAGGAGAGAAGCTACTGCTTTCCAAGAAGGCCCTTACCATCACCCGACTTTTGGGCTGTCTAAACACTCCTTTCCTATACGTGTCACGGGGTACAAATGAAGATGCATTCAAACGAATCAAATGTGCGATTCCTCCTTGGAGAATTTCACGAACATGGGTTGGAATGCAGACGCCAGGTACACGGAATATGCAAACGGATGATGATACAGTTGTCAAGTATGTGGGTTTGTTTTTTTTAAATTTTTTTCTTCTCCCTGCAGTGACAGGTGGCTGTACAGCTCTGGTTTGTGTCACCAGGCAGACACATGAGGAGGAGAGGATCAAGAAATGAAAGATGGCAGTGGAAATAATTCCTTCTGTCGCTGTGAAGTGTTCATGACATCCCTGTACTATCATGCAGCACTGAAGGCAGGATCAAAATGAAGTATTTCTACCTGGGGAAGAAATTTCTCCCCAATGATGCCTTATCAGGTCTTTCCATATTTTCTTTGCGGTGTGTGCACGCACGCGCGCACACACTAGTGCTGGTACTTGGAATTCAGGGCCTAGATGCTGTCCCTTTAGCTTTTTGGTTCAAGGAAGGTGCTCTACCCCTTGAGCCACAGCTTCACTTCTGGCTTTATTTATTTATTTTTGCTGGTTAATCAAAGAGTCTCATGGATGGCCTTCCTTCTTGGGCTGGTTTTGAACCCCAATCCTCACGTCTCAGCCTCCTGAGTAGCTAAGATCACCCCAGTGCCCAGCAGATAGAGTCTCAGCACTCTCCCCAACCATTCAGTGGCCACGTGCTGTCCTTCCATCAAAGACAGCTTTCATCTGTCCACTTCTCTCTCCCTCTGTGTCTGAGCTATGACCATTTCTCGCTGGGATTGCCTCTTAAATCCTTTCTCCAAATCCAATACGTTTTGGGCAAAGCAGTCATAGTGATTTTAAGAAAAGAAATACAATGGAGCATGCTTCCTTGTACTCACACCCTTCAGAGGTCTGCGGTTGCCTCAAAAACCACTTTGCAGAGGGAGATAGGCAGAAATTCCCAGCCTTCTCCTGCCTCTCTGCTCCAAGGTCTCCTCTACCCTGCAAAGGCTGAAACTTAACGAAAGGGAGAGCTCCGTTCCATCAGCCAGTTCACAGGTACGGAGCCCCAGGCCCGAGGCGCTTGCTTGCACGTCTCCTTCCAAGGTGGCCATCTTGGGGCATGAAGCAATCCTTGGAGGGGGAAGGATGCTTCGCTTGATTATCCGCCTGCCTTTCTCTGGAAATGAGGTTGAATAAGAATCCAAGGCAGACACTGTCTTCCGCTTTTCTGTAATTCCACCCAGGCAAGAAGGTGGCCAGCCAGGGCAAGGGTAATCACCCCCCCGGCCTTGCCATCTGTGCTGGAGACACAGCCTGGCGCTCCGCCACGGGGGCTCTGAGCACCGCTTCCAGCCAAAGGAGCTCCTGACAAGCCAAGTGACACACCCATGGCTCTCGTGCCAGCGGGAGGCACAAACTGTAATTAAAGGGGGTTGCTTAAGACCGTGGTGGAAGAGCCGGGCCTCTTCTCCCCCCCCCACCCCCTCCTGCTTGTGACGTGGCCTTGCGTCTGCGTTCTCGTGCTTTTTCTCCTCGGGACTGATCTTCCCTTAGCAGCCGACTTTTTCTCTTGACTTCAGACCACTGATATTCCTTTACCTTCTGCCCTTGAAAGTCCTTTGCACAAAATAAACTCCAAGGCCTCCGCCGGCAGGGGCCGTGGACAGAAAAGAGCTTCCTCTCTGCAGGATTACCTCTTTGGATTCCTCCTGACCCTTGGTGGCCGTGCATGCCCTCTACCCCTGTCTGGTTATTCGTGCTGGATAAAAGTAGAAAATGTGAACACTCCTGGGCTTTGAACGTTGTCTAGGAGGTATCCATTTTGATCTATTCCAAATAGACATTGAAATGGGGGGTGGGATATGGTGTTTATCTCTTAGTAACCACGTGGTCATGATGACCAGAGGGTACTACAGAGCCCCTCGGGGTAGCAAGGAAGGGTAGCTTGATTCCTTGGGACCTTGGAGACTTCAGGCCTAAGCTACTTTCTCAGCGCTCTAAAAGGGCAGGAGGAGTCTGGGAGGAAGATGTGGTCACATCTCCATGTAGATTTGGCCAAATGGCAGTTGGCCAACATCTTAGGCCTCTTCACTCTCCCAGTAGGAATGAGGGCTGGGCTTTACATATTTCTACATTCGGGTGTGTGTGTGTGTGTTTTCTACATTCAGAGGGGTGTGTGTGTGTGATCTCTACATTCAGAGGGGTGTGTGTGTGTGTGTGTTTGCACGCACACACATGCTGTCCTAGGGCTTGAACTCAGGGTTTGGGTGCTGTGGTTGAGCTTATGTGCTCAAGGCGAGCCCTCTACCACTGGAGCCACAGTGCTGCTTCTAGCTTTTTTTTTATTTTTTTATTTTTTGGTGCTTAATTGGAGAAAAGAGTCTCAGACTTCCCTGCCTGGGTTGGCTGGGAACTGTGATCTTCGGATCTCAACCTCCTGAGTAGCTAGGGTTGCAGGTACAAGCCACCCCTGCCCAGCTTAAATGCAGTGTGTTTGCTTGGGAGATGGACGTCTTTCCCCTTCAAGTAGGTTAGGGTCGACTCTCGCTTCTTGAGGCTGATTGTTTCTAGGCAGCCATTTGGAAAGGAAGAAAACGTGAATAACTGGACTGGGCTGGATAAATTGGTGTCAGAGTTGGAAAGGAGACATCAAGGGGTCCTTCCCGGTGAGTTCTTTTCCCTCCCCTCTTGGTGTGAAATTCCTGAAGGCAGGAAATGGCTGCTTCATCTGAGGAAGCTGTGGATGAAGATGAGCATCCGACCTTCTGCAGAGTCCGCAGAAAACCCTGCCTCCTTCCGCCTCTCTCAGCACTTGTTAATTTTTAAATGCATTAAGACTTTTTTTTTTTTTTTTTTAAAAAAGAAGAGTTCTGAAGGTGTTTTTTTTTAAGTAACTGTGACTTGACTAAAAAGTTAGATTGGAAAACGTCATTCCCCGCCCCCCCCCCCCCAAGTCTTTGAAGTACTCCCAAGCATATTCTCCCTTCAGAGGGAGAATGGTTGTTTTGAGAGTTGCTTTTTAAGCAGCAATGTTGTTTTTCCTCTGCTGAGAGCTACTCTTGTGTACTTCAAAGGCAGAGCGTGTTGGGCCTCCTCCACCCCCTCTCTCCCCTTTGAAGTAAGTGGGGGGGGGGCGGTGGCTGTCTCCAAATCGCTCTCTCCAATCTCCATGCCACTTTACACTGTTCAAAGCTCTCTGCACACCCATTACCTTATTTGATCCTTACTATAATCCACTCCCCCCCCCCCCACGAAGGCAAGGCAGGTGTCTGTGTCACCCATTTTACAGATCAGGAACCTGGAGCTCAGAGAGGTAGAGAGTGGCCTCCGAAGTGGCAGGGAGTTGCCCAGAATAGAGCAGCACTTGGCCTTCGATGGCCACCTTGGGTTTCTTTCCACCAAAATGGCACCTTCTTGCTCCACTGGGGTCTGGGGATGGAGACATTGGGAGGAGGAAGCCATTGTTGAGGTGTCGACTGTAGATGTATTCCCCATGGGATATTCTGGGGACTCAACTAGAAATCAACCCTTGGGCTGGGTGCCAGCGGCTCAGCCCTGTGATCCTGGCTATTTCGGAGGCCGTGAGGATTGTGGTTTGTAGTCCAGGGTACCCTTATCTTTCATTAACCAACAAGCAGCCTGGAGTGGCGCTGTGGCTCAAGTGATAGAGCGCTGTGGGAAGAGAGCAGGAGCCCAAGGCACTATGGGAACAGGAAATACTAGGATAAGGCACATGACCACTGGTACCTGTTACTTCCAGCCCTAGTCTACACACAGTCTTTAACTGAAGCAGGAGCAGAGCTTCAGAGGCAGTGCGATCTTTGAAGAGGTGCCTGAACTTTAGCCCACGAGGACCCCCCCCCCCCCCCCCCCCGTCTAATAAAGGTACCGATGGCGAGCATACGTGTGTTTAGTACCCAGAAAGCAACCGGCCATGGTGACACACGGTTGCCCTCCCCAACCACTCCCATGTTAGACATTGCAGTACGTCTTTCTCGGTGCTGACTGAGAGATCTCTACTCTGGGAAGCACCTGAATTAAAACCTATTTGGCTCCTTGGTGGACCGTGTCTTTTTAATTTCAATTCCATGAAAACCCAGAGTATTTTTTTCCCCCCAGATGAATGATCATCATGTAAATAAAATCTCATTAAGTCTTAGCTCTGTGATGGCATATCCCTAGGGAACTAAAACAACCCAAGGCCAAGCACTTAAAAAAAATTTTTTTTTGGATGCTGATGACCTTGCTATAAATAAAAGAACAAGCCATAGTAAGAGCTAAGAAAATGGAGAACCAGCACATTGTGGGGTTTCACATACAAAATGGTCCGTGTCTGGCGGTGTGGCTGGCAGGGAAGGGTGCGGGCCTCTCGATTTGTGCTGTGTTTTCTAGATGATAGCTGGAATGATCTTTCTAAAATGCAAATTTGGGTATGACATTCCACCTGCCCACCCCCGTTCCTTCAAAACTCTTATTAAAGGCTGCACACTGCCTTTGGGGGAAAAAAAAGTCCAAGATTTTTAATTCATTCCTTGATGACGAAGCCCTCACCCTCTGGCCTCATCTATTAACCTTCATCTTTCCAAACTCTGCTCTAGTCAGACCGAGCTACTTTTAGCCCTCTGATGAATTCTCCCCTTACCTGCTGGCATGTCTTCATGCTCTGTCTCTGAGCTGTAGTCTACTCTTTGTGTTCCCTTCCCATGACATTTTTTTTTTGCTTGTTTTAGGGCTAGTGAGGTCCTAAACTTGAAATGCTGTGCTTGCTAGGCAGGTGTTCAATACTTGAGCCATGCCACTAGCCCTGCTGTGTGTTTTTCCAGTCACCTTTTGTTTTTCTCTGTCATGGGGCTTGAACCCAGGGCCTGGGCTCTATGTCTGAGCTCCTTTTGCTCAAGGCTAGCAGCACTCTACCACTTTGAGCCACAGCAACACTTCTTTCCTTTTTTTTTTGAGTGGCTAATTGGAGATCAGAGTCTCATGGGGGACTTTTCTGCCCAGGCTGGTTTTGAACTGTGATCCTCAGATCTCAGCCTCCTGAGTAGCTAGGATGACAGGGGTGAACCACCTGCGCCCCGTGTCTTTAGTTACCTCATTCCATCATTGCCTGGCTGGCATAAATCAGGTCTTTGTTTCCCTGGAAACCCGAGTCTCCCAGTTCTGGATTGAGAGACCTCACCAGTTGGGGACCACCCCCATTCTGAACTTTCTCCCTCATCCCGAGGCTCTGGTCTCCTCCATTTCTCTGCCAGGGTCTTGGGACAAGAGACCGTGAATATGGAGCTTGTCAGACGAACCCTTCGCCGCAAAGATGAAATGCCTAGAGGGTGAATCGCCCTCTCTAAATAAGTCTTCTTATTAGTTAGTAGACGTGCAAGTACAAGAGATGGAGGTCTATGGGGGGAAGCTTGAATGCAGGTGGTAAATTCTGCCCTAAATACAGAGTAGAGCTCTCTCTCACTCAGCACCAAAGAAAACATTCCACGCTACGTAACATGGAGGTTCTTGGAGGAGGGTGGCCGTGCGTGGGGATTCCTGGGTCTGCCTGGTACCAAATGAACAGATGCTCAACTTCTCACAATCTGCACATCATCTTTAGAGAAGCCATGCGGTTTAGGTGTCACAAGTCTCCCTCAAAGCCATGTAATCACAGATTTAGGGGTGGCGCTACTAGGAGGTGGCGGTTGAAACTTTGGGTGGTGAGGACTTAAGTCATGGAGGAGGTACCATTGACAGGAATTAGCTGGTTGACCTTGCTAGAAAGCTTAGTCTCTCCCTCTCCTCCCCTCCCCTCTCCTCCTCTCCTCTTCCTCCTCTCTTTTCTTCTCCTCTCCTCTCCTCTCCTTCCCTCCCCTCCTCCTCCTCCTCTCCCCGCCCCTCCTCTCCTCTCCTCTCCCCTCCCTTCTCTCCCTTCTCTCTCCCCCTCCCCTCTGTCTCCCCCTCTCTCCCCGTCTCTCTCTGTCTCCCTCTGTCTCCCCCCTCCTCTCTCCCCTCTCTCTCCTCCCTCCCCTCTCTCTCCCCTCCCCCCTCTCTCTCCCCCTCTCTCCCCCTTCCCTTTCTCTCTCCCAGCTTGCTTCCTGGTTTGTCCTATACATAGTTTGCAGTAGAGCTGCCTGATCTTGGTCCAGAAGCTCCAGAACCATGGGCCAGAAGAAGCTTTGCTTTCAATAAGTTCAATGGTCTTACGTTATTGTGTTACAGTAATGGCAAGTCGGGTGGGTTTCGAACCAACCCGGCGGATCTGAACTCAAATCTTGGCAGCGCAAATTGTCGAAAGCGGGGACCACGAGCCAGCTGCTGGCTTTCAGGGAGCCCTGCTTTCCCTTCCAACATCTGGGAAATCAGCCTCTCTCTCCACCAAGGAAGGCAGCGGAGTGGATGAAGTCATCCGCGGAAAATACAATGAACGTGGATGCTGCTTTCCTCCCACCACCAACTCTACGGGCGTCATTATGTCAGTGTGAGAGTTGTCTAAATCTGCCTTGTTTCTCTTTCCTCCGCTCTGTCAGAAAACGTAGCACTAACTACAATCTCCTGCCAGCATCTATTCCTGTACTCTCTGTGGTTGTTTTTTTTGGTGGGGGGGGAGGATTTCTATTTGTTTTCCTCTTGAGTCAGCCTAGTTTGTACGTATTTATGTTTTATGACCACCTCAAATGCGATTTGGAAGCTTCTCAGTGTATGATGAGCTCACTAAGTGGTGATTAGCCCCGTGTTAGTGAGATCTGGCCCTGGCATTTGATCCTACGATGAACAGCAGACTTCTGGTCCTTGTTCATAAGCTTAAAAATTAGCCACGGCTATAAATATAAATGGGAGAATGGGAGAAATTGTGTAAGATCTTTTACAGAACTAGCTATCCATTCTGTTCTTACTGTTGGGAGGGAGGTCTCGAGAGCCGTGTATTGAGTAGATTCTAAAAGAAACAATGCACAGGAATTGTTCTTTGGAGATGGAATGTGGGGTTGGCAAAATACAAATACTCTCATCCTTCAAAAAAATAAAAATAACCAAAGATAATGCTGGTTGTCGCCACACAATGTCACCTGGGCCCAGGCTCTGTCTTGGCTGGCTCTCTCTCTCTCTCTTTCTCTCTCTCTTTCTCTCTCTCTCTCTCCCTCCCTCCTTCTTTCTTCTTTTTTCTCCTTTCCCCTCCCTCCCTCCCTCCCTCCCTCCCTTCCTTTTCTGTCTTTCTTTCTTTTCCTTCCTTCCTTCTTTCCTTTTCTGTCTTTCTTTCTGTCTTTCTCTTGTGATTCTGGGGCTGAAACTGCGCAAATATACTCCCACCATGTTCCTTCGTAAATGGCCTTTCTATTAAGTTGTGCCAACAGGAGGCACTAGAGGAAGCCTGCAGAAGAGAGAGGGGCAGGGGAGTCATCTTGGTTTTCAGTTTTCTCTGTCTCCCTTCTAGTCATAATAGATGGTTGGTTGGCTGCAGTCTCCAAGTTCTATCGTCCCTTCCAGCCCCATCCTAGCCTGGCCTCTTGTCTCCACTTCTTCATCCTCATCATTTCCGATGGACAGGTGCAAAGTCTGTCCCAGAGAGAGAGAGAAGTTTGCATTCTGAATAGTGACACGATTCTGCTAATTTACATAATCAGAAACCTGGAACACAGGAATAATTCATAAGGTAACAGACCAAGAAGCCTTGTCCACAGCAGTATATCAGACTGAATTTATCGCTATGGTTGCTTGGTTAGTTAACTGAACCCTGAGCTTACTGATTCTGACATGCGCCAACTTCACCAGCATAACATAGAGAAAGAATAAAAATGCCTGGGAAAGTAAGGAGGTTAGACAGCAGGTTTACCCTGCGCAACATTCACACTCAACCCCCTGCTAAGCCGACTGGGAAAGTTCAGAGCGTTCTTCCTTAATGAAGGTATTGACAAGCCCCTTCGTGAGGAGGAGAGTACCAGCCTTCTCGGATAGTTCTGTCGCTGCCACCTGTAGACCCCGGAGGTACTGCCACTGGGAAGGGTCTGTGGATTTCACTGGGGTTGACGTGGCTCCAGAGTAACAGAAACCAAATGCCAGGAACAAGGTGGACGCAATGAGTACGAGGAGCAGCAAGCACTAAGTGGACATCACAAGCTACAAATCTCCATAAGTCTTTGGCAGCGATAAGCTGAACACAGTGTCCCCAGCAATGAAGCCGAGAGACCACTTATTACGATGGCACTGAACTTCCATACCAGGGAAAAAACTAGACTCCGGTAAATCAAGAGACCAGACTGCAATGGCAGAATGGAATTTGGCCTTCTACCCAGTTCATAGGCTCAAAGCCCTTAACTTTAGGGGACGGAGGGCCCCCAGGTTGTCTTTTCTTCATCTTCTCAAGAGAGGTCTGAAGTTATCTATTGGGATGGTTAAACTGAGGATTACCCAGAACTCTTAGGAATGATTAGACCCTCTCCTCATCTCTAAGGTTCCACATGGCCACCCTAGCCAACTGGTAGACTAGAGGTTTATGGGAGTTCAGAGATAAATTAGGCCTAAGTCCCAGTGGGTATATTGTATTTATTTTCCAAGTCCTTTATGTTTTTTTTGGCCAGTTATGGGGTTTGAACTCTGGTCCTGGGTGCTATCCCTAAGCTCTTTCCCTCAAGGCTAGTACTCTACCACTTTGAGCCACAGCACCACTTCTGGTTTTCTGGTGGCTCATTGGAGATAAGAGTTTCACAGAATTTCCTGCCCGGGCTGGCTCTGAACCTCGATCTTCAGATCTCAGCCCCCTGAGTAACTAGGATGACAGGCGTGAGCCACCGGCGCCCCAGCTATTTTCCAAATTCTTTAATGCAACCCCTTTCCTTCTGTTTGAACTAAGAAATAAGGGTTTTTATGGTTAGAAAGTCCTAGGTGAAGCTTCCTCCTTAATTTTCTGTAGCAAACGAAAGGGTAAAGGAGAAAGGGGAGGAGAAGAGTAGCAGTGTCTGCGGTCGGAGAGTAAACTCAAAGCAAAAGGAAACGGTACACTGATTAAACTTGGGAGATCCAGGTCTTTTCAGTTGCTCTGCAAAAGATGAACAGAACTCGGAGAATGGCGTGTTCTAAACTCAGTGGAGCGCTGACACACCGGTTACAGCTGTAGCTTTGAACGCGATTATCAGGCCTGGAAGACAGAACTCCTGGAAACGGTTGCACAGCTGTTTTCGCAGACACCTTTAGTTCTGTATCAAGGACCGCAGGTAGACACAGTGCTCTTTCAGCTGGCAAGGCCTACTGTACACTGTCAAGATAACCTCTTAGAAAAATCCAGGACCTTATCGGGTGTCTAGGAACTCTAGGATCTAGATCATGGGATCTAGATCACGAGATAGGAGACTGAGTGCCTGTCAAAGAGACTAGAGTGGATCTTAGAGGAAGACAAGGTGCTCTCAGAAATCTAGCTCCTGGGCAAACGGGTCTGCATTTCATTCTTATGATATACCAGGTCCAACTAATATGGCTGACTGTTGTACTTAACGTTGCTCATAGTTAACACAGGAAGAAATGATTGAGGAAATACCACCCAGCTTCACCACGACTCAACAAACCATTCTTATTGGAGACTTCTACTTCCTCCTCTTTGTCCAGCTGGGTGCTGGTGGTTCATGCCTGTCATCCTAGCTACTCAGGAGGCTAAGATCAGGAGGCTAAGATCTGAGGTCACAGTTCAAAGCCAGCCCAGGCAGAAAAAGTCTGTGAGACTCTGATCTCCAATTACCCAGCATTAGTGGAGCTGTAGCTCACATGGTAGAGTGCTAGCCTTGAGGAAAAACATTGATTTAAAACCTGAGACCGAGTTCAAGCCTCAGCATGCGTGTGTGTGTGTGTGTGTGTGTGTGTGTGTGCGTGCACACACACAAAATCCTCTTTGGCAGTAATGGTCTCTATGACTTCTCTGGCAGTAAAAGGAGATGCAGAAGTATTCTTAGCGACTCATCTTCTGTCATAGAAAAGTAGTAAAGGAAAAAAGGGCTCAAGAATGGCTTTGTGTCCATTGTCCACCAGGGTAGCTAGTTTCTATGTCGGCGATTGATAGTGGTTAATTGTAGAAACCATAACTGCCTTTATGGATTTCTGTCCTGGAATGCTCTCGTCTTCAGGCCATAGATACTGGCCCTCTTCTTTGGCTTCAGCCAACAAATACAAATTCGAGTCATCTGAAAGTATCAGGAGAGGTCTAGGGCACAGATATTGTGTGTGTGTGTGTGAGTGTGAGAGAGAGAGAGGGAGAGAGAGAGAGCTGATTTTTTTTTGTGGGGAAAACTAAAGTCTTTGGGCATTTAAAGTCTTTGGGAAGAGAGTCTCAAACAGGCTTGGGTCAATACTGAGGTTGTACAACTTGGACCGGGTTTGATTTCTGACTTTGGTGTAACATGCTGAGTTAGGGAGATCGCTACGAGCTGCCCTGTCTTGGATTATCTTTCCTCGCAATTCTAATGAGTGGAGATGGAATCCACAGAGGTGTACAGGAGTATATATGTGCGCCATTATCTTCAGGGGTTTAGGCTTGCCAAAACAAATGGCACCAGCCACAAGGAAGTAAGTATTCACTGGATGGATGGGTTTAAATTTTGGAGGAGACAAAGGATTATTTTTTCCTCCAGGTTCCTGTAATAGACTGGGGCGCAGGGTGGAGGTAGGGGGGTAGGGAAGAGGGTGCATGTCAATCCAGTTATCTGGGATAAAGTATTTCACAAAGACCAGATTCCTACAGCTCAGAGCAGGTTTGAGGGAACCTTAGAACTAGAATTCATCTCGAAAGACATCTTTAGCTGCAGGCAGCCAATTAGATACTGTGTCCTCCCTGGGGGAATCCTGTATTCGATTTGTCACGGCGTGGATATTTTATTACTTCACGTCTAGGAGCCACGTATCATTCAGATATTGAACATGGCTGCTATTGGGGACGCCTCACCATAAAAGCCACCATTCCAGGTGCATTTGCAGCCATGTTTTAGTAGTATTTTTCAAATACTGAAGTGTAATATACATACAGAGCAGAAATGATAAACGTCCCCTTGGTTGAATTTTCATGACTGGAACCACGTGCATATTACCCGCCTTGGATCAAGACACGGTAACACCAGCATCTCGGAAGTTACCTGTCACCGCCCGCCCCTCCCCGCAAGAGTGACCACTCTTGACTTGGAACAGCGGAGATGCAATTCACCTTGCTTTCAGAGCTGCTGTGAATAGATTCACCAAGTGTGCAGCCCTCTGTGCCCGGCTTCTTTGTGACCCAGTATTGTGGTGATTGGCATCCAGCCATGCCCATGGACGAGGTAGTAATTCATTCATTTCCATGGACATACAATGTTCTGTTGTACGAATACATTCATTCTTTTGTTAATGTCCAGTGTTGCTGTGAAGTCTTTTTTTTTTTTTTTTTTGGTGCCATCTTAAGGGGTGAACTTAGGACCTGGGCATTGTCCCTGAGCTGTCTTTTATTTGTTCAAGGTTAACTCCCTACCACTTTGAGCCACAGCTCTACTTCTGGTTTTTGGTAGTTAATTAGAAATAAGACTCTCTTGATCTTTCCTGCCAGAGTGAGCTGT
This sequence comes from Dipodomys spectabilis, assembly GCF_019054845.1. NCBI lineage: Eukaryota > Metazoa > Chordata > Mammalia > Rodentia > Heteromyidae > Dipodomys > Dipodomys spectabilis. The sequence continues at coordinate 839,296 of NW_024871219.1, forward strand.
GAATCTCAATCCTCAGATCTCAGCCTCCTGATTAGCCAAGACTACAGGCGTGAGCTACCAGGGCTTGACGTGAATAGCCTCTTCTGTAATTGTTGATCATTGACAGACACGTTACTGTTGGATGAATTTTTTTGAATCTTGGCCGTGGTTGATGAAAGCTACCCCTGCCCTAGAATCAAGCCATTGTTAGCCACGGGGCTCTGGGGTTGGCCTTCCTCAAAAGAGGAAAGGAGCTTTCTCTAAAACATGTAATGAGTTTGTGGCATCATCTTCTAAACTCTCCTTTGGATTCCATATTCTTCATTTTTCCTGGTTCTGTGTTTTTTTGGGGAAGGGGCGGGGTTGTGAGACTTGAATTCTTGGCCTGGGTGCTAGCCCTGAGCAGTTCAGCTCAAGGCAAGTGCTCTACCACTTGAGCCACTGCGCCACTTCCGGTTTTCTGGTGGTTCATTGGAGAGAAGAGTCCCACGGACTTTCCTGTCCAGGCTGGCTTTGAACCGTGATCCTCAGATCCCAGCCTCCTGAGCAGGATTAGCCACCAGCACCTAGCAGTTCTCTCTTATTTTTAGATGCTTCCTAGAAATTCACGCTTAACCAGCTCCCTGAACTTCTCACGTCTGGAAACAACAGTCATATGCCTATCTGTGCCTGGCACTGTGAAATGCTTGTGAGGAAAGTTCTTTTCCCCCCTTCTCTTATAGATGGTAAACATTTAGCACTTGTAAAGCAAAGACAGATACCCAAGCCAGGTGCTTATTTCTTTCAGTCATCCAGTGTCGTTTCCCAGATTACCTTGATACTTGGTATTAACAAACTGGGAATTTACCAAAACGTGGAAAGATGCAATGCATAATTCTTAACTTCTCAGACAGTGTGAGAGGACTTGGTGACATTGCTGGTAGGAAGCTAGAACTTTGAAGCCACACATGTCATGGTTGAGATCTCTAATCACAGCTACATCGGAGGCTGAGGTGGGGAGAATCTTGGTTTGGGGCCAGTGAGCCAAGAAAAATTCACGAAGCCTCCTTTTTGGCTCATAGGTAGACACGGTGGCGTGTGGCTGTCAGCCTTGTGGGAAGCAGAAACGGGAGGATCATAGTCCAGGGATGCACCCAGACAGGAAGTAAGGAGCTACATTAAAAATAGCACAAGAAAGGGATGGAGGCATGGCTCACCAGTAGAACGCCTACCCAACAAAAGCAAGCCCCAGCACTTCCAAACAAACCAACAGCAATGTGCACACTTTGAACTGATATAAAAGGTACGACGTAACGCCAGGAGAGTAAATAAGAGGAGGCGCTATGAAGTTAGTGTGGTGGATCATGTTTTGCTGGGAAAAAAAACAAAACAAAAAACCCACCACGCTATTGCATTTCCCTGAGCCATGTCCTGGAATGTCTGTGTCATCCTGAGGACATAGATCAGTCGTGCGCGAAAAGCTTTGGAGTGGTTCTCGTGTCAAGATGCTAGGCCCCGGGATTGAGAGATGTGAGCAATGCGCTGTCTTGCCCTAGAGGAGCCCATCGGATACTGGAGAAGACAGGTGGTTAAACAAATAATTGCACAAAAATACAAAGGCGCTCCAGTCGGCCTGCAGGACAGATGGGGCTCAAAGGAGCGCCCGTTCTTTTGGAGAAGAGGGCTGGGGAATGTGGTTAAGCGAGGTCTAAACGGGATGATGTTGAGAAACAGAATCTAGCTAAAGATTGCTCAGGAGCCAGGTGTGAAGGGAAACAATGAACCTAGAGACCAGGCAAGGTCCGGGCGTGAAGATGGAGAGTATCAGGCTCCATCTTGGATAGGATTACATTGCTTGGGAAGCAATGTAATCCCGACAGTAGCAGGCTCTGCCCTGTGGTAAGGTAGGCATTTGGGTTATGATGCGGTAGAGCTTGTGGTCTCCCCCAAAGGAACTCTGGAAACGTACAGCACTGTCACCCTTGGCTACAGATAGCTGTCTGGGCCTACCAGGATGGCTTTTCCCAAACTCCTTCTCGTGACATATGGAGTCATATGAACATTTGTCCTCCAAAGTCTAGAGCTCCCTGGAGACCGGTTCTTCCTGCGCTGTGTCCGAGGGGATGCATATTGTCAGTGAGTGAGGAAATGGGATGTAATCAGTGCACTCAAAAGGGGTTGAGGCTGCTGTACTTGACGGGCTAAAAGGGCTCCCTGCGTGAGGCCATCCCTCTGGCCAAGCGCTCATACAGGGTAACGCAAATGTCACCCAGTGGAAACAGAGATCATCCGGAGTGGATGCCAAAGAAAGAGCGTGCATCCCTTTCCCCTGTGTCTGGGGAGAAGGTCTGTCTCTGTGTCCCAGCTCTTGTGGGAGGAGAAACCTGTAAGGGACGAGAAGCCCAGGGAATTCTGGGAAGGGCTAGGACCAGTGACCTAAGAGTCCCTGAGGTTAGGTCTCAGAGACGCAAGCTCCTTTCTCAGCAAAAGCCCCGCTCGCTGCTGCCTCGTTTCCTACCGTATCTCCCATCACGGCTTTGGTGGAAAGAGGGGGCCTAGGAAGGCTTGGGCCCAGGGACGTGCTACTTGAGGCCCTTTTACTTCTGATGATAACAGATCCGGATTCTGCTCGGGACTGGACACTTGCTCCATGCTGGGCCAATCACACAATCCCTATGGGGGAGGATGGAAGGGGAAAGGCAGAGGTGTGTCATCTGAGATTCTTGCTGCAGCTGGAGATGCATAGGGCATCCTTTGTCCCTTGCAAGTCTCCCTGCCTTCCCTGCCCCCAATACAGCCCATCCCCAAGTTCAGTTATTCCTCCTCCCTACCCCACCCCCACCCCGCTTCAAGTCAGTCAGAAACGGTTTCTGTGGCTGCAGCAGAATCTTCAGTGACATAAAAATTGGTTCCAGAAATTCATTGTAGGCCGCGGGCCCTCAGGGTGTGAGGAATTGGTCCCAGCCCAAATGGAACGTGTAACTACACCGAGAAGGAGCAGCTTCGGCTGTCACCTCCGAGATGACAGCAGCTCGGTGCCCGGGGTGCCAGGCCCCGGAGTCTCGTAGCTGCCGCCACAGACTCCTGAGAAAACTCCAGGGGCTGAGAGTCAGAACCTCAAAAGCCCAGGAGCGCAAGCTGGTGGACACGGGCAGGGGAATAAAGTCCCCAGATTGGGTCCAAAGTCTTGGAAGTCCCAGGCATCCTGGGGAGGAGGTGCACCAGAAGGGCCTCGAATTCATATGCCTCCAGAAGCCAGAAAGGGCAGAGAGCAGAAATGGCTTGTGGGTAGCTCCATGGTGATATTAGCTGGGCGCTGACACTCCCTAAGAGTTGGACCCTATCCTACCAATATGTGGTCCGTATGCTGCTTCACTCAGAATCCAAATGCACAGGTCCAGGAACCAAAAAGATGGCACTGGTTATTACCCTCCAGTATCGCTTCTCATCCATATGATGTGAAGCAAGTGTGTGTTTGCTTCCCTGCCCTCCCTCCCTCTTTCCTCCTTCCCTCCCTCCCTCCTTTTTTCCCTCCCTCCCCCTCTCTATCCTTCCCTCTCTCTCTTCTTCCCTCCCTCTCCCTCCCTCCCTCTCTCCCCCCTCTCTCTTCCTCTGCCTCCCTCCCTCTCCCTCTCTCCCTGCCTCCCCCCCCCCTCTGAGTTTTGGCAAAAGGCACTGGAGTTTTGACAGATGCGAGGTCAGTCACCCACCCATCATGCTGTCACTCTGTTCTGCTAGGTATTTTTCTGTCCAAAGGCAGAGCGCTTCCACCTGCAACGTAATGAAAGTTCCGCGGCTCCGGCCGGCCCTGGGGTAGGGCTCCTCTCTGTATGCACACCGTGAGCGCTGAATAATTCCGTGTTGACCAGAGTCCTCAGGAACGGGGACGGGCAGGTCATCTGTCACTCCGGGTCTCTTAGGAGCCCGTGGAAAGGACTTGGGAAAAGCTTGGGCACCGGGTCTCTGGAGTGAGACTGGAGAAAGGAAGAGGGACGGTGCCCGTGCTCAGGTGAACCGTGAGCCTCGTCTCCCCGTGGGAGGAGGCTGTGGGGCTCACTGCGTGGCAGTGACGGTCCCCCACCTCCTTTCTTAGCTTTCCTCAGCATCGATGGGCATCCAGTGTTCCAAGGGTCATTCCTTCTTCCAGCCACACCCGATCTTGGACATGATGGGGCCCAAACACACCCCACCTGTCCCTTGTGTGCTCTGCAAAAGAGGAGGACCAAGGTCATCCTAAAAGGACTGGATCCCAAGATGAACAGTTAGCTCCATCACAGATCACCATTGGTCCTGGCCCGAACGGGGTACCGAGACCCTCTCTCTAATGGCATCTGTGCATACAGAAATGAGACAGGAGAGATGGGGAATGCTAGGGTGAAATTAAGGATGCTGTAGGTAGCAGCCGTGTGTGTGTGTGTGAGAGAGAGAACACGTATAGAAGATTGGGGATTGTCAGAAGGGAGGAGAAGCAGGTATCTTACACTGGCCTCTAAAAAGAGAAAGGGGGCTTCGAGCCCAAAGAGAGGAGGAGAGGGGGAGGGGGTGTGGGGAGGGCAAGAAAGAGAGATCGAATTGGTTGATTCTCAGGCCGCAGGACTTACATCTCTGATGAATGGTTCTGCTAATAGTGGCTGTATAAATACCTGTCTTTGTATCATCCAGTCACAGCCATATCCTACCAAAACAGAGAGCCAAGACTTTTCCTCTGGCCACATCTTCACAAAAGCTTTATGTGGATAGGGATGATTCTCCCAACTCACTTGCTGGTGCTTGCTTGCCTGCCTTCCTCCCCCCTTCCTTCCTTCCTTTCTTTCTTCCTTCCTTCCTTCCTGCCTGCCTGCCTGCCTGCCTGCCTGCCTTCCTTCCTTCCACCCACCATGGTAGGCCAGTGTACTACTACACAGTGTGGGTGGTACTCACCGGTGCTGGAGCCGGAGCGGTTCCCTTGTCCCCTTTCTGTGTCTCCTCTGCCCTCCTTCCTTCCTTCCTGCCTTCCTGCCTGCCTGCCTTCCTTCCTTCCTCCCTCCCTTCCTTCCTTCCTTTCTCTTTGGCTGGGTCCCTCAGTACCTGGCTCTCACTGTATTTTGGAGGCCATAGAGCCTGCAGAGCTGTTCTCCGTAGATTGTCCCAGTAGACAGATAGGAGCAAGGTTCCTGAGCAAGCAGAACCCAGAGAGTCAGGTAGATAGGACCTTTTGTTTCTTGGCTGGGTTCTCATTAGTCTAGGGCCATGTCAGGAAAGGGTAGCCATTTTTCTAGGTTGGTGTGGAGATGGGGGGGGGGCAGAGGAAAGACCTCTAGACCTCCGTTTCTTAGCTATTGGAAACTCTTGAGGAAGGATGGAGGATTTCCAGATCTGTGGCAGACTCGTTTTCTTTACAACAGTGTGACTTTGCGTAGCTTCTGGCCTAGACCTTCCCTTGCTGGTTAGGCCATACTGTAGTCTGGGGCGGGGAATGGGGGGGGGGGATGATGGGTACCAGGAGAGAGTGTGGAGCCCGGGGACAGCCACTGGAAGGTCACGGCATTGTGGCAGGTGCGTTCAGCCAGCGTCTGAGTGGCACTCACTGCGTGCGCGGAGAGACGGCTGGTCCAAGTCCACTGGAGATGGACTTACGTGACGTGGCTGTGTTACACATCTACCGGATTTCCACAGGTGGCTGATCTCTGGTGGATAGCACCCCCAGACAAGGCGCAGAGTGACGAGACAAACCGTCGGCTCGGATCCTGGCTCTCGCAGCCTTCCTCTCTGTGGCTGGGTTATTGAACTCCCAGAGGCAGGCACAGCCCCGCTGGTCTCAGAGACTGTGGCCGGCTCAAAGCTCCTCCTAGAGCCCCGGAGGTTGGGCTTGGCTGTCTTAGAACCCCTCAGTTGTGTGGTTCTGCTTGTAAGCATGTCTTCCATTAGCAGTTGCTAAAAATCCCAACGTTGGAATCTAGTTGAACTATGATGATAGGGGCCCATTGACAAGACCTCCAGAGATTTCCCCCTGCCTAGGAGGATCGATTCCTAGGAGGATAGAATCCCACCAGGGGAAAAATGAGTCCCATCTCCCCACTCTCCCTATACCCATGATGCACTGGGCTTGGCCTGTGCTCTGTATCTCTGTGGTGGGCCCGTCTTCTCTGAACTGTAAGACTGTCCCCAGCCTGGACGCCAACTTTATATAGATAGCTTACGGCTCCAGAGTTCTGAAAAGGGACCATATTCTCTACTGCATTCTGCACGGATGGACCCCCATCTCCCCTCCCCTGCTCCCCTGGGCATTCAACTCTGCACCCCCGGTCTTATTCTCAGTCATCCCACCTGGGCCTCTCCAACCTATCCTCATTAGACGTGCGCGCACACTTACCATCTTCGCATCCTCTCTCTGTCATTTCGTTGTTTAATGAGAGTCTTCGTAAGGGAGGGAGACCTGGGCTGCGACAGGGAAACTGGAGGAAGACACAGCACCCAGGGAGAGGGGGTGTACAACTGGATTGTGGTGAACCCCCCCCCCCATCTCTATACCCAAGTCAGTGGCCCGCTGTGAGACCCAAGCCAGTGTCCACGCGGCGGCAGGCAGCCACGCCTGCCACATGACTGGGCGCAGAATTCAGACATCAACAGGGAATGGCTCTTTTGTTTTCTCTTCCCATTCTTCTCCTTCCCCTGGTAGAAACGCCCAGAGCTTTTCAAGTTGTTTCACTGTCCTTCGCGGCTGCGCCCCCACTGATCACACAGCCTTCCTTAGCTACATACCCTCTTCCAAAGCTACCACGGACGTCCAAGTGAGCCTGAACATCGGAAGTGAGCCTAACCCTCGGGTCCCGTTTCATTTCGACCGTATCGGCGAAGTTGAAAGAAAACGATCACGAAATTCCTTTAGTGGAATTGATGAATATCCCTGTGCTTAAACCTAGAGAGAAAAGGGATGCATGTATATTCTTTTTTCTACAATAATAAATGAAGGCCCCCCCCCCCCCGCCATGGTAGGCCAGTGTACTACTGCACAGTGTGGGTGGTACTCACCGGTGCTGGAGCGGTTCCTTTGTCCCCTTTCTGTGTCTCCTTTGCCCCCCCCCTCTTCTTTCCAAGACTCAACCATCCCACATGTGTTACCCCACTACTACATGATCCAGGGAGCCAGTAACTGGGGATATAAGACAAATAGGGAATTGGAGCTGCCCCTCCCTCCCCCCCGCAAGAGCTCACCACCAGGTGAGAAAACCAACTCATGATAGACAGGCCTCCAACTCATGATAGATGAGCCCTCCCAGGCCAGCGCCGCTTCCTGCTGTCCGGGTTTTCCCTGTGCCTCCCAGCCCCGCTGGGGTACCATCGTAGTACGGGCCTTTCCCCTTCCTAACGCTGCTGTTTGTCTTCTCATGACCACACCTGAGACAATGCAAAGGAGGAGCCGAGTCTTGAGAGTTCTGACTCCACAAAGCCTCTCACTCCCCATCCCACAACAGAAAATCCTCTCGGTCATTGTCTCCACTTTCCACCCACCCGGCTTCTAAAACCCTTGGGATCTCAAGTGGCAAGAATGTCTTTTGGAGGCTGAGATGAGTGGTAGCTGGCACCCCCCCCCCACACACACACACTTCTCAGCTTTAGGACGAGGCCTGGTTTCCAGGAAAGCCAAGGCAGGATTTGAATGTCGGAAATGTTAGTCCTATACCTGCATGACCTCAAAGCATGGGAGAGAGCCTGGAGATTGCCTTTGTCACCGATGGCAAAATGGATTGAATCCATCCTGTCTGTACAGTGTGATCTCCTTAGGAAACCCTTCTAGGAAACCACAGTTATAACTAAACACACCACCACCAGCACCACCACTACTCCTCCTCCTCCTCCTCCTCCTCCTCCTCCTTCCTCCTCCTCCTCCTCCTCCTCTTCCTCCTCCTCCTCCTCCTCCTCCTCCTCCTCCTCCTCCTCCTCCTTCTCCTTCCTCTTTCCTCCTCCCTCCTCCTCCTCCCTCCTCCTTCCTCCTTCCTCCTCCTTCCTCCTCCTCCTCCTCCTCCTCCTCCTCCTCCTCCTCCTCCTCCTCCTCCTCCTCCTCCTCCTCCTTCCTCCTCCTCCTCCTCCTCCTTCCTCCTCCTCCTCCTTCCTCCTCCTCCTCCTCCTCCTCGTCAGTTGTGAGGTTTGAACTCTGGGCCTGGGTGCTGTCCCTCAGCTCAAGACGAGCGCTCTACCACTTGAGCCACAGCCCCACTTCTGGTTTTCTGAGTGGTTCATTGGAGATCAGAGTTTCATGCCTCCACTGACTTTGAACCATGATCCTCAGATCTCAGCCTCCTGAGTAGCTAGGATGTCAGGCGAGAGCCACCAGCCCCCGGCACCAAGTACCTTTTTGAATTATGTGAACCATCAGAGCGGATGGTTGAAACGACACAGAACGTTTGGAATCCTCAGGATTCTTAGGTGGTGGTAACTGAAGTCTTGTGAGACTGAGAGCCCTCAGCTAGTAGGAATGGCCTGTAGAAGGAAAGGTTCTGCCTGGCAGGTTCCCTGTTGAATGGCAGAGGGAGGAGGGAGCTGGTCCTGGAACTGAGGTACGAGCTGTGACTCAGGACAGGAGTGGCCACAGGATCTTTTCTGTGACCCCCGCCCCCGCCCCCCCCTCCCCCTGCCAAACAGCTCTTCTCCTGCTGGCCTTGCGCAGCCGGGTCCACTCCAGAGCCTGGATTGTCTAGGAAGCTCCCTCACGTGCCCCGGATGCCGCTCTCCTTTGCCCTTGAAAAGCCATTTAAGGACCCTGGTACCGCTCCGCTTCCAAGCCGAACCAGGCCAGAAAATCTGGTGTTCTTCCTTTCCCGCCGATCCACAGCTGTTCCTGCGCCGTGGGCGGAGGGGCCAGGCTCACCACTGCGGGAGAGGAGAGAACCGAGGCACCACTGGGTCTCTGCCAGCAGGACGGGGTGCCCACATCCCATCGAAGGGACATGCCCAGATCCTCCCCGGCCACGTGGGGAGCAAAAAGAAAAAACACACAAAAATCTGTCAGTGAAGTCTGCTGCTTTGGCAGCCGGCGGGCTGCAAGTTCATAGGGAAGACCAAGAGCCAAGAAAGGAGTTAGAAAGCAGTGTGACTGCAGGCAGATTGGAAGCGTCTGGCACCAGGGACGAGCTCATAGTTACGATGGTCTAGCCATGAGACGGGTCTCACTACACCCTCTCTGGGTAGGGGAGGCCTTAGCTTGGAGACTATTGTAGGTTCTTAGATAATACAGAGAAATCTTATTTCCTCTTGATGTCTTGGTCGGTCATGGGCCTTGGACTCTGGGCCTGGACGCTGTCCCTGTGCTCTTCAGCTCAAGGCGAGCGCTCTACCACTTGAGCCACAGCACCAACTTCCGGTTTTCTGGTGGTTCATTGGAGATCAGAGTCTCATGGACTTTTCCTGCCCGGGCTGGCTTTGAACCATGATCCTTAGATCTCAGCCTCCTGAGTAGCTAGGATGACAGGTGTGAGCCACCGGTGCCCAGCCTTGATGTTTTTTCTTTAAAAAAAAAAAAAAGACTCCCTTCAATGTGTTTCTCTGGTGACTATTTGCAAACCCCTCTGAATCTGTTCTCATTAGAAGCTTATCTAACTGGTTACTCCAAGTGTCTATATTTAAAGGAGCTTGCTCAATGTGTAGGAGAGCCTGCACTTGAACCAAAGCATGAGGAGTTACTATTTCATGAAGCCTTTATAGCCACATAGGCATTTTGATGGCACCGCCACACCAGGCAATTAGAGGAAGATGAATTAAAGGGTGACACATCCAGGGTATGAGATATTATGCGTTATGTATAGAAATAATAAAGTTAGTTCAGGGACACCTGGGGAGGTGCTAATAATAACCTAAACGTTAGCTATTGGCTAACGTGTAAAGAGGGCGTAACTATGCCCTGGGCTCTGTCCAACCCCTACTAGGGTCTCCCAACAATCCCCAGTTCCATTCTTGTAATGGCGGAAGAGGCCTAGAGAAGCCCGGCAGGTTCATAGGGCCTCTCTCCTAGAGCCCAGACACCTAGTCAAAGGATGAAGTCATAGTTAGAGGCATGTGCATTTGCCGTAAGAATGTCTACGGCACGTTCTCTTAGGTTGTTGTATTGTGATATTGTAATAAAAAATAATAACGCCAGCAGGCTCCAAACCAGCCACAGTTTTATCTGGCCCCAGCGATATTTCTATCAATTTAAACAGTGTTTACAGTATAAAAAAATAATACAGACTTGTTTTTTTTTTTTAAGTTTCATATACATAAAAAGGCATAAATAAGAGAATCTTTCCTTCCCTACCCTTCTCCCACTTTGAGTTAACCACTGTTAGTGGCTTCTTGGATCTCTCTCTCTCTCTCCAAATATGTTCTGCACTGAACATACCGAACACACACAGAGGTTTGTCTATAATGTAACGTGCACGCATTTCCCTCTTAGGTTGGATGATCGGTGGAAGGCGCCCGGTGATTGGCTCCTGTTTTATTTATGACAAATTCAAGCTCCCAGCTCTTTCGCACATGAGGTGTTATTAAGTTCTCATCTCATGGGTTTTTTTTCCCTCCCTCACCTAAGTATAGAATATGTGGTGTTTCTTTATTGAGTTTCACGTAGCTTGCTTGTATTCTACCATTCTAGAGAATTGAACCTTTAAAACATCATTATTTCTTAGCTTCTGATTCCAAAGCATAGAATCGTTCTCCTTCTTGGGTCTAATAAACATAACGGTGGTTTTCCAGGGTTGGAAGTCATAACCATACGGTAATGGTGGTGGTGGTGGTGGCTGGAGGGAGGGTATGGGTGGGGATGTGGCGGGGGGGGGGGGCATGTCTTATCATTACAACTACGAAGCAAAAGAATGTGCCAGAATGTAAGTAAGTAATACCTAAGTAATGAGACAGTCCTGCGGAAGTGATTTTTCCTTTTAGCTTTTGTCGGTCTTCCCAATCTGTCACCATGTTCATGTGGTCATGTAAGATGAGGAACAAAAGCAGGGATTTTAGGGATTGGATATGATTTCCACATCTTCATCACCTTCCCGAAGCAGATTATGTTTTCCTTGCTGCAAGGGTGAAGCACCTCCCCCCCACCCCAAGTGATTGATCCCCGAGACTTCACACTACCTAAGCAGGATCTCTGCAAGTTAAGCTACGCCCTAGTCCACTTAATTTCAGTTTTATTTTGGGGGGGGGTGGTCATGGGGCTTGAACTCTGGACCTGGCGCTGTCCCTCAGCTCTTCAGCTCAAGGTGAGCGCTCTACTGCGTGAGCCACAGCGCCACTTCTGATTTTCTAGTGGTTTATTGAAATTAGATTCTCATAGTTTCCTGCCCGGGCTGGCTTTGAACTGCGATCCTCAGATCTCAGCCTCCTGAGTAGCTAGGATGATAGACATGAGACACCACCACCCAGTTGTTCTTTATATAGATATATCGATATAGATATATAGTGTCTCATACTTTTTTCCAAGCCAGTCTTGAACCCTGATGACTTCTACTTCCATCTTCTGAGTAGTTAGGATTACAGATTTGCACCTCCACACACACTCACTCACTCGTGTGCATGTGCTTATTATGAGCTAGGTTCTCACTAACTTTTTATCTGGGCTGGCCTCAAACCTCGATCCCCCAAAGTAGCTGGGATTACAGGTGTATACTACTCACCACACCCACCTCCATGATTTTTTTTCCCTTTGACATTTTCTCCTTTTTGTGTCTCTATGAAGCTGTAAAACTTTCTTTTATCCTTTGGAGTTGACGCATTTCATATAGCCTTCGCCCAGTGAGAGGTTTTATGCCTTAATCTCCATTGGTCTTGGCTAGAGCCTTTCGGTTAAAAGAATTCTTTGTCTTTTTTTTTTTTTTTTTTGTCGGTCGTGGGGCTTGAACTCTGGGCCTGGGCGCTGTCCCTCAGCTCTTCAACTCAAGGCGAGCGCTCTACCACTTGAGCTACAGCGCCACTTCCTGTCTTTTTAAATGTACTTTATTTTTATAGAGGTGATTCACAGAGGGTTTTTTTAAATCTGAGATCGGGACTCGAACTCTGTACCTGACGCGATTGCTTATTGGCCAGTGCTCTACCAATTGAACCATGCCTCCCACTCCTAGAATAATTCTTTGTTGCACTTCTAAGCAGTTCCTTCTCTTATTCCCTTGGCAGTATGTTGCCACCCATTTTTTCCTTTCTCAGTTTCCCCTGCAAATCTCTTCCGAAGGGATGTTTTTGGACTTGTCACATCTTTCTTTTGCCTCTTAGCTTTCCACAGAAGTTGAACTCGAACTCTGTATTTTCAGACAATAACATAACTTTGTCAGAGGATCAACTTTATCCTCAGTTACGCTCTTGTTATTGAGACTGCAATTTAATTTTGTTTCTTTGCAATCATATTTGATTACTAAGAACACTTATTGTTTTCTGATTATGCTTTAAGAATTATCCAGTTCCTCCAGGACTATGATTTTTCCATTCAATTCTTACTGTGTATACTAATAAGAACGACTAGGCACATTATATTTCAAACTTGATCTTTTTTGGGTCTGGCATTCTATCTTGGCACTTGTTTTATTAGAACCCATAGAGTTGCTCTAATTCCTTTTAACAGCTGCATTGTATATCATTTTCTATTTCATATATGCATTATTTTTTAACAAGGTCCCTAAAAGTGATACAGGGCCTTTGAAAATAATGACATTAGACAAATAATACGGCAATGGCTCTCTTTGTCTGAATGTCTTTGTGCATATAAATTAATATTGTGGTAAAATACAGTCCTAGGTGGAAGAAGTGAGGAATTCAGTGTGTAGATATACTACTAATATGGATATGTATTGTTAAGTCTTTATACATTGCCTCGTTATTTTTGCACAGAGTGGAGTAGGGTTGTGTGTGTGTGTGTATGTGTAGGCACGTGCATGTGCAAGCTAATCATGGGGCCTGAAATCAGGGCTTGAGCACTGTCACTTAGCTTCTTGGTTCAAGGCTGGTATTCTACCACTTGAGCCACATTTCCAGCTTTTTGGTGGTTAAATGGAGATAAGAGTCTCATAGACTTTTCTTCCTGGCCTGGCATTTAACTGAGATCCTCAGATTTCAGCCTCCTGAGTAGCTAGGATTACAGAGCACCTGACTGGAAGGGTTCTGGCTTTCCTGTTTCCCAATGAAGCATGACCCATGTGATCAGTGGGAACACAAAAATGAAGCCTTAGTGAGGTCTAATTTGCATTTTCTTATTACAAGTAATATCGATCCCATTTTTATATGCTGAAAAGAAAAATCCTGTGCAATTCTTCTGTTAACTACCCAGTTAAACCTGGACTCAATTTTCTATGAAGTTATTGATATATATATTTTTTTAAAGTTTTATAGGAATTCTTTATGTGCTAAAGAAATTCGTCTTGGCTAGCGTGTGTGTTAAAAGCATTTATTTTGACATAGTTATGGGTTTTGTGCCATCCAAAAATTTCAATAGGCTTTTCAAATGCATAATAGTTTTAACATATTAAGAAAAAGTAGAATACAGGCTGGGCGCTGCTGGCTCACGCCTATAATCCCAGCCGGGTGAGAGGCTGAGATCCGAGAGTTGCACTTGGAAGCCAACCTGGGCAGAGAAATCCATGAGACTCTCCAGTTAACTAGCAAAAAACCAGAAGTGGTACTGTGGTTCAAGTGGTGTAGAGCGCCTGCCGTGAGCAAGTAAAGCTCAGGGACAGCGCCTAGGCCTGGAGTTCAAGCCCCAGGGCCAGCACATACACACAAGCATGCTATAGTACATGCAGTTGTTCTTTGTGAAGCTCTGCTCCCTGATCGCCTGGCCTCTGTCTCTCCCTACCATCTTCCTGCACACGGTCTCTTGCTCTCCCTCTCTCTTCCTCATTCCTCTCTTTCTCCATCTTTGTCTCTCTGTCTCTTTTATCTCCCAGTTTCCATCTTTTTATTCTCTCTCTGTGTGCCTCTTTCTTTGTCTTTCTCTGTGAGTCTCTCTTAGCCTCTGTTGTGTTTGTCTCTGTTTCTCTCTGTGTGTCTCTCGCTTTTACTTCTTCTGTCTCGGTGTCTGTCTCTCTGCTTTTCCCTGTCTGTCTCTGTCTCCGTGTCACTCTTTCCCACCTCCCTGTCTGTCTCTCTGCCCTCTCTACCCCTTGTTTCTTTTCCCTCTTCCCTGACACTGTTCTTTTTGTGACTTGGGAAGCAGGAACAGGCTGGGAAAGGAAACCCCAAGTTCTCTTAGCTAGCCACCTCTGGAGACATTCTCTTCCCGGGAGCTTTTCTGAAGCCTCTTCGTGCTCTCTCCCTGCAGCATCCTCAGACAAGGTGGGGAGACCTGAGCCTCAGGTCCCCACACAGGCTTCTCCATCCCCGCAGAGAATGCCTGCGGATCTGCAAAGACCCCGGGGAGGGGCCGTGGGGTGGGGGGGGAGGGGGGGGGAGATGATCGAGAGGGCAGCCATGAAGAGGCGTAAAAGCTGACAGTCTCAGAAAACAATGATCCGGGTCTCCTCTTTATTTAACACTACCCAGCTGCCTGCTGATTTCATAGCTCCCATAACTGACACTCAGCCACGTGTGGAATTAAAAATACATGTTTTTTTTTTTTTTTTTTAAAAAGCTGCTCATTTGAAGGTCATGAGCAATCCCAGCCCTCTTTCTTTTATTTATAAAAATGGCACGTAGTAAAACCTATTAATATGCACCCCTGGTCTCTCCCCCCCTCCTCCCTCCTTCCCTGGGGAGGGAGGGCTCTCCTGTCCCCCCTCCAGCGGAGCGCCCTCGCTCCTCACACCTGCCCTCTTCCCTGACACCTGCCTGGCTGCCCGCAGAGCATCCTGGGAAGCCCGAGGCACCCCGCACAAGGGGCTGATGTGAACAGCCACTCGGAGGGTCTCCGGTCAGTGCAGGCAGTGGGCTCCCTTGTCCGTGTGGAGGGAAGCTGTCCACATCTCACTCAGCCCTGCAGCCCAGGTAGCCTCGCCTCTGCTGCTGGGCTGTCAAACTGGGACAGGTGGCTCCCCCTTGTGTGTCTCTTGCCCCCTGGTGGCTTTTCCTGGCAGACCGCCCGCTCCCCCCCTCCCCCACGCCCATCTGTGTGGGCCTGTCAGCAGCTTTCTTGCAAATACTCCTTGCAGAAGAAAGAGGAATGGGGGGGGGGGTGCTGGGAAGGTGGCTCAGTGGTAGAGCGCTTGCCTCACATGCATGAGGCCCTGGGTTCGATTCCTCAGCACCACATAAGCAGAAAAAAAAAAAAAAGCTGGAAGTGGTGCTGTGGCTCAAGGGGTAGAGCGCTCGCCTTGAGCTGAAGAGCTGAGGGACAGCACCCAGGCCCAGAGTTCAAGCCCCCACGACCGACAGAAATAAAGCATCACACAGAGCAAGGCCAAGATGGGCAGTCTCTCAAGCCCACCTAAGAGTTTGGAATCCTCCCAGAGGGAACAGGAAATACAAGGATGCATTCACAAGGCTTGAAAGGAGAAGAGTAGCAGCACTCCCCCCCCCCCCCCCCCATAAGACCCTGTGGTGTACGGGTGCCTGGGGATCACTTCTGGAAGCCGAGCGTGTGTGCAGACAAGGGGACACAGTGTGCCCCCGGGTGGCAGCTAGCTCCCTCTCCCCGAGATTTATTCCTTCATTACCGAAAAAAAAATCATTTTGGGCTTAGTTAACCAACTTCCTCTCGCCGTGTCTATTTCTTCTAATTACATGTGTGTGGCAGCCGATCGTTTTCTCCTCGTGGGATAGAAAGGGACGCGTGGGTGCCACAAAACCCCACTGTACCCTCAGGGAAACTCCGGGGTTGGTGAGGGGGATTACAGGCAGGCAGTGTCCGAGTCACCAAGCATTTTCTTCAAGGCCCACTTCGAGGGTCGCTGGCAGTTTACAGAAACCCGGCTTCCTCCCTGGGCGAATGTACACCCCTGTGTCCCCCCCGGGAACCCAGGGCTATATCTGGAAATGGCCAGCTCAGGAGGCCTCTCAACCTCCTCCAGGATGCCTGCCTCTCTTACAGCCCTCCCCCCCCCTCCCCATGCCATTTCTAATTTACCAATTAATTCCTGTTAGCGGGTTCCATTAGAGCAAGTGGATAGCCTCGGAGTTCATAGAGCTTCAGTAAAGATTGGCGAATGAGCATATGAATGGAGTCATGAACCGATAACGTTGACTTCCTGGAGACTCTCCCTGCCGCCGTTCCCTCCTTCGTCCTTCCTGACTCCCACTAGTTCCTTCAGAAAAGGAGCTGTGTACCCAGTGGCTCACGCCTGTCATCCCAGCTACACAGGAGGCTGAGATAGGAGGCTCATGGTTCAAAGCCAGCCAGGCAGGAAAGTCTGTGAGATTCTCAGCTCCAACTAAAACACAAAAACAACCCAGAAATGGAGCTGTGGCTCGAGCGATAGAGCATTAGCTTTGAAGCTCAGGGATGTGTTCAGTCCCTGAGGGTAAGCCTCAGGATGAAACAAACAAACAAAAAAATGGATCACCATTTTCCAAGGTGCCATATTCTGAGATGGTGGGCTGCTCCCATTTGCTCCTCTAGTCTGGGATTATTACCTTTGTTATTGGTGTTTTTAACATGGACCATGGGCCATCCACTTTGCCTAGAGGACTTGGCCTAGGTCTACCTTTCCACGTTCTGATCTAACAAGGCTCTCCCGAACCAGCCACCAAGAGAGATTGTAAGACGTCGCTGGTCAAGATGACCTGGTAGGGCTGATGAGAGCCCTGGGCTCTGGATGTACTTGGTGAAACTTGTTAAATGTTGTGATTCCTAAATACGCTACAACCCCTTCATACTTTAGGCTACCACCAGCAGGATGTGTGTTCAGGTTGACCTTACTCTGGGGATTCTTACCACGAGGTCAGACCATGACTCAGCAGGCAACCGCCCATGTGACACAGTGGCTCTTGTCTGTTTTTGTCCATAAAGTTTTATTAGGGCACAGCTAGAGCGTGTCATGGAAATTACTGTCTATGACTGCTTCCGTGCTTCAATGCCAAGAGGTGCAGAGTTGAGACCTAGATCATACAGGGTGGGGGTGGGGGGGTTCTGGAGTTTGAACTCTGGACCTGGGTGCTGCGTCCCTGAGCTCTTTCCTTGAAGGCGAGCGCTCTACCACTTGAGCCACAGCGCCACTTCCGACTTTTTCTTGTTTTTGTTTTTGTTTTTTGGTCGGCCGTGGGGCTTGAACTCTGGGCCTGGGCGCTGTCCCTCAGCTCAAGGCGAGCGCTCTACCACTTGAGCCACAGCGCCACTTCCGACTTTTTCTATGCTTAATTGGAGATGAAAGTCTCATAGATTTTCCTCCCCCGGGGCTGGCTTTGAACTGTGGTAGCTAGGATTACATGCGTGAGCCACTGGTGCCCAGCTTTCTTTTTTTTTCTTTCTTTTTCTTGTAATGGAAAAAATGTTGCCACCCGCGCTCTACAGGAGTCTAACAGAGATGTTTGGTTTTGTTGCTTTCTTTCCTGTTTCTTGCCAGAACCAGACATAGTTAACTAAATCTCAGTACCACCCGACGGTCTGCGGAGATGTCACTCCCGGGGCCAGACAAGTTAATATTTTGGCAAACCACCCTTTCTGTGAAACATGCTAGCAGGAGCTAAACCCCCACGTGGGGAGGGGAAAAAAAACCACAATAAAGAATTGCTCATTGTTAAATTGGATGTCAGAGAACCTCTTTGAACTTTGCGGTAGGTGTCTGGCATGCATCCGATCGTGGTTAAGGCTGGAGGTGACCTCTCGAAGGGTAGAGGCGCCCTGTTCCCACTGGGCAAAGCAGATGCAAAAGCTAGTGGCATCTGCTCCGTCCTGCAAGGAGACACTCGCCACCTACGTCTCCCGATCACCTAACCAGGGCACGGGCATGGACAGAAGCAGCTCCCCCGAGAATGGCAGTACGCGAGACCCCAACCCGAAGCCTGGGCACGGTGGCTTCAAAGAGAACTCTGCACCATCAGTAAGTATGGTTGGTCCTTTGGTTTCCTCAGCTGGAAACGACGGATGGGAAGGGGAAATAGGGATTTAGCAACTCGTTGGTGTATTTGACAGATGGGTATGGGATGATTGAGTCTCGAGCCTGTGGGTTCAGTTGTGAGTGAGACAGGATCCAGGGCTTGGTGAAGCCAAATTGGATAGACCATTCTAGAACAGAGATCTGGACACCAATGGTCAGAAACGTGGGGATGCTGAGAGGCCATCTAGGAGAAGCAGCCACTCTAGGCTGGAGGACTCTGGGATTCCTTCAAGCGCAACAGAGACCCCAAGGATGGTCAGGGGGAGGTAAGAGGAAGGGGAACATGGCAAGAAACAGCAGGCATCTGAATTGCGGGTGTTCGAGGGGAGGGCTTGGAAAGGGATGTGCAGGCGGTGGGGGGGGGGGGGTTAGGGGGGATGTTCGAAAGGTTTCCAAACACTGCTCTTTAAAAATTCCATCCACAATACTTGGCCAAGCCTATCTATCTAGTCGTTGAAATAAATACCGCAGTGTGACTGTTTTTCCTGAAAGAACACAGCTTCACCTGAATAAACAGATTTCAAAAGAAATTCTTCTTTGGAAGAATTCCAGATTTGCACCTTGTCATCCTAGCTACTCAGGAGGCTGAGGGCTGAGGATCACAGTTCGAAGGCAGCCTGGGCAGGAAACTTTAGGAGATTCTTATCTCCCAACACCAAAAAAAAGCCAGAAGTGGAGCTGTGGCTCAAGGGGTAGAGCACCAGCTTTGAGCCAAAAAAGCCAAGCAAGAGGGTGAGGCCCTTAAGTTTAAGCCCCAGTACCAACTAGAACAAAAAGAAAATTCTTACTGGCTTCTAGATAATGTAAACATGCTTGTGTTAGACGTGTTTCCCTTTAATGCACCTTAAAATAAATGTGTAATGATTGCAGTTTTACGGAATTTGGAATTTTGCCCACTGAAGGTCAGCTCAGCTCCCTGGTAGAAACTTAGCTGGTTGACTTGGGGGCGCAATAGATTTCTAAAACGTCTTTAGTTGAGAGAAGCTTTTCAGATTGACTGACAGGCCCAGAAATTGGGCTTTAATCAAAACAGTCGGCTTAGCACCCAGGAAGGAAAGGAGAGTGAAGAAGCAAAGTGCCCGGGTAACATCTTGAAGGAAAACTTCCAGAGTCCAACCCTTGTCTAACATGACCGGCAGCCTGGGACTGAACCCACGAGCAAGGCCCAGCTCACGTCCAGTCTGGGCAGACATGCAAGGTGAAGGGCAGAGATGATTAAGGTGACAGGTGCACGCAACTGTGAAGTTCACCAGAGCCCCCAATCCACGGAGGGTAAGCACTGACCTTTATCAGGTACGGATTTACTTTCTGTTTTCAGACTCTATTCCCCAACCCTTGGAAGTAAAATAAACAAATACTAGTCACTATCTATTGAGAATCCTTCCCCCCTCCCCCCTGGGAAGGAGATGGGGTTCTTTCTTGGTGAGCTGGTTTATATATACCACATCCCCGCTCTTTTCACCTGAGCAGAAACCTCGCAGGGTAGCCAGCGATGGTGGCACATGTCTATAACCCCAACTACGCAGGAGTCACAGGTCAGAGGTCAAGACTGAACCCAGACAAAATCACCAGAACCTGTCCCCAGATAGCAAGTCAAGTACAAAGAGGGCTGTAAGGATTCCTTGATGAAGAGACTGCCTGGCCAAAATGGAAGGACTTGAGTTCAAACTTAATTTAAAAAAAAGAAAACCCGAAACTCTACCTCCGTACAGGGTAGGTAACAGCACCCCATTTTGGTGCAGTGTTCACAGGCCCCTTTGCATCATGGGACAGGACAGTAACAACCAGTAGGAACCTCCAGGGAGCTGCGTTCTTTAGGTAACTCAAGAGACTACAGGTGGCCAAAGAACCCGGGTGCAAATCCTAGCCCTTCCACGTGACCTAGAACAAAAAGCACCCTGAACCTCCCCGAGCCTGACTCACTCATTCTCAAAATCTAGTCATCGAAACAGCGGTCACTGTCATGGGCTTGCTTGGCTTTAGAGCAAAGCACTCCGGCAATTACGATCACCGTTACCACTTAGGTGACCAGTTCTGGGAGTATATCATTCTGGAGAACTTTCTCAGCTCCCACCCCGGGGCAGGGGGCAGCCCCTCCTCTTGTGAGCCGACAGGAAGCCTTGTTTTGAATTCCAAAGGCAGAGCACTTCCAGTTGCTGCCCTTCTCCCGATCCTACCATGGGAGCATTCATCAGCTGGTGATCCTTCTCTGAACGTCTCCTGGCCATGCTCAGACATCGACAAGATGGCAGTGATCAAACACGAAAGCCCGGTTGTCACATCCCAGCCCGCCAGCCTCTGGCACCAGGTAACTCGTGTGCTTATTCTCTTGGGTTCCGACCTTTCCTCGAGTATATGGGGGTTGCCAGGGTAGAGGCCGGGGATGTCTCCGAGAGATCAGACCTTCGGAGAAAGGTCGCCCACCTCAGATTTGGGAGAGGTGAGCTGAGAGTCCAGCCTCCTCTGCCCATTCGTGGATTCCCCTCGATCTCAGCAGGTAGAGAGGCAGGCACACATCCCAAGACTCGCCTCCCTCCCCCCCCCCCCCCCCCCCCCCCCCCCCCCCGTTGTTTCCCTTCCCTGTGAGAGCTGTGGAAGGCGAAATTGGAGCTGGCTGGTCCCGGCACACACTACACTGGCCTGGAAACACCCAAATCCTCCCCGACCCGTCTTCCTGCCTTCCCCCTGCCCGTGGGCTGTGCTTGCCTCCTCCACTTCCTGGTTTCTGGCAGATCAACCTCAGAGACCTGCTGGCTGCCTGTCTTTGTGGCCTTGGCCTTCGAGCAGGCATAAGCCCTCCCTGCCAGACTGGAACTTAAACCCGAGGGGCAGTGCTGTGTAAGCTCCATGACTTGGTGACGCAAGCCCGGCCGAGGCCTCGGGCATATCTGTTGATGAGCAAATGAGGCCTTGATGTCTGTTCTAGGACTAAGACTCCCATCCTGATAGAGAGATCCTGGGTCCCAAAACCTTTCTGGTCATTCCCCTTACCAGGCCCTTCCACACACAGGACGAGTTTTGTGCAGGGCTGACCTGCCTGGAGTCCTGTGAACTGGTACGTTATCCAGGACTCCTTCCCTTATCCATTATCCAGGGCTCTCTGATCTTGCTCCCAGAAGTTGTCTATTGCTTGTGATTCCCAATCCCCAGACTTGTCTCTTCCTTCTGGGCACAGCTGGTCTTGACCAGGCCATTTCCATGCTCCCCATAAACACTCGCAAACTGAACCTGGCCCTTTCCTCCCCCCTTACCCCATCCCCTCCGGTCAAGTTGAGCACGAGCTATCTTCTCCTGGCCTCTCTGATTTCCCCTCTCCCACCCACCCATCTTCCCAGCACCGGGTGAGGCCCAGTTCACATTATGGCAATGTTTTCTCCACAAGAGAACCCTGGGATCCAAGCAGCTGGATGCTGAGGCAATTGGTAGGCAAACTGAAGTCATGCTAGGAACTCCTGTCAGTCTTCATTTCCTTCCTCCTCCAGCCCAAATTAGAATAGCTGCACTTGAAACCACGGCCCCTCTTCCACCCCAACTCTCCTGCGTTCCCCGGGGCCTGACCCTCTCAATTACCCTCCTTGCCTCCCCTCTCTGTTCAGATACTCTTTCATTAGCTTCTAAACATGCTCGAGCCTTTGCCATTACCAAGCCAGAAAATAGCAACAACTGAAAGGAGCCCCGTCCAGCCACATCCACATGTTTTTTTTCTTCTCCCTTCAGAGACAATCAGGCATCTTCTCCCCACCATCTCCACATGGGAAGTACCCTTCCCAAGGCCGCCTGCGCTTTTCCGCAGCTCTGCTCAGTGCGCTTTCCCATGCTTAACCTCTCTCTGGCTCTCTCCCCCCTGGTAGCCCTGGGTCTTGGAACTGCTACTCCCATTTCCCAGTGGTCCAAGGCAACTCATATTGATACGTACACACACACTCTCTCTCTCTCTCTGTCTCTCTACCTGCCAGTTTCTTCCCCCCTATGTGTTTCTGATTTCAGTTGAAGGTATCAAAATCCAGCCAGTTCCCTAATCCAGAGACTTGGGGTACCAACCTCACTCATCCCCGATGTCCAATCCACACCCATTTTGGCTGATGTATCCTGGATCTCCACCAAGATCCCCGCTCCAGCCTCCTGACCAGTCTCCCCCGAATTGTGTCTGGTTCTTGCCGTTGTTATTTTTCCATGTTGTGGCAAGGTACCCGACCCAGGGAATCCTGCCCATCCACCCTGCCCAAATAGATTACACCCTGGCCAGCGCACAATGCCGTGCCCAGCCTGCTTTGAGAATGCTAGGCCACCCGCTTCCCTGCCCCTCCCTGCCCTTTAGTTTTGCCTCTTAAGGTACTAGGAGTGATGTCAACTTAGTTTCTCCCTCGAGGAGACTTTGTGTGTGCTGACTGGCAGTTGGTGGGAGGCAGCCGTAACCCCGGAGCTTCTGGGGGAAGTTGGGTGACACCGGGTTAAAAAGATTCAGACAGGGTTGAAGAGGGAATGTATGAAACTTCACCAAACTAAAATTAGAGCAGGCTACGGCGGGTTAGCAGCGAAGAGGAATTGAGAAAGATTCCCCACAGAAATACCTAGGGATTAATGTATTCCAAAGCTATAGTTGTCTTAGGTCACAGACTCGGGGCAGGTGAAGTCATGTCTTGTTCAACTTTCTCAGCTCCAACTTACTTCCCGTAGCCAAGCATTTCCTAAGCGCCTTCTAGAGGTCGGGGGGAGCTGAAGGTGGGCACGGAGGTAAGGAGGAAGGAGGCTCCCCGTCTCTCTCCTTATGTGGGGAGTCACTTGGAGGAGCTGTGTGCCAAGTCCATGATTCCTGGAAGACTGGAAACCCATCAGGGACCTCTGATAACAGAAGGAGCGGAGGAGGGAGTGTACGAAGGCTCATTCCTCCCTTAGGGGTGAGATGGGAATCCATCCACAGCTGCACAAGGCTGTGTCCATCGCATCCGCCTTCATTCAGGCCTGCAGAACTCCTCTCCCTAGCCCACGGGGGCCCAGCCTTGCCACCAGAGACCTGAATCTGCTTCCTAACCTCTCCAGCAGCTATTCTCTCCTTGGCTGAAGAAACCCCTTCCTCTTGTTCTCTGCCTCCTCCTCCTCCTTCTTTTTGTCAGTCATATGGCTTGAACTCTGGGCTTGGGCGCTGTCCCTCAGCAGTGCAGCTGAAGGCAAGCACTCTACCACTTAAGCCACAGCGCCACTTCTGGCTTTTTCTGCTTCTGTGGTGCCGAGGAATCGAACCCAGGGCCTCAAGCATGCAAGGCAAGCGCTCTACCAGTGAGCCACCTTCCCAGCCCCTGCCTTACCACCTCCTGAACCCTACTCTTCCTGGGGTTCTCTTCCCCCATCCGGACTGGTTTCTCAGGACTTCACAACCTCTATTTGTGACTTCCAGAAAGCAGAGGAGGCTGCGCTGTACTCTCCAGGGCTGCTCACCTCACATGGTGTCCAATCATATCAGCCGCAGAGCCAAGAACATTAATTAAACACCTTCCGCCTCACTGTGTGGCATCCCTCCACAGCTGCGGGATGCCGACTCCCCAACTTGTCAGGTTGCTTTCCCTGCCCGAAAGCCACATGGTTCAAAATAGATCTCCAAGACAGGTTCCAGTCACTACTTGCCCACCCCCTGGAATCCTAGCTATTCAGGAGGCTGAGATCCCAGCTTCCTGCTTCAAAGTCAGCCCAGGGAGAGATGTCGGGGAGACCCTCTGTCTCCCGATTAACCGCCACAAAGCTGGAAGTGAAGCTGTGGCTCAAGTGGGAGAGCACCAGCCTTGAAGTAAAAGAGCTGCGGGACAACACCCAAGCCCTGGCCACCGTGAGAAGTGCGAGCTGTCTGTTGCACTTCGGTTCTCCTGACCCGGAAACCTGCAGGTGCGTCCGGTGATGTGTGCTGGAAGCATTCCTCTAGGTGATAGCGCTGCAGACAGAAGTGGTTGACTCAAGGTTCAGTCGTTAGGAACAGGGAGGTTAGATGCGTGCGAGAAAAACATCCTAACTCCACGACTGTGTCATGTGTGAAGGATCTTGGTCTCTGAGGTCCTTTGTCGGAAACTTGTGTTCCGTGGCATCTCTTGCCACACTTTCCCCTGCTTCCAGCGAGAAAGGGAGCTCAGACACGGACAGCCCGTGAAGTGCGCCTCAGAGAGGCGCCCTGGCTCAGGATGGTTCAGTCATCGGCCCCACAGGGAGGTAATGTCACCTGAGCGCCCATGGCTCCCTATTGTCCTAGCTGCTCAGCAGACTGAGATCTGAGGATGGTGGTTCGAAGCCAGCCCAGGCAGGAAAGTCCAGGACACTCTGAGCTCCAATGAACCACCCCGAATCTGGAAAAGGAGCTGTGGCTCAAGTGGCAGAGCGCCAGCCTTAAGCAATAAAGGGAAGCGATGGCATCTGTGCCCTGAGTTCAAGGCTCAGTGGGATACATTAGACTCGCTGGTGCTCCCCTTCTCCCTCCAAAGACGCTGAGGCTCTGGAGTGACTAAGGACTGTGGCCCGGCATCTCAGAGATGTCTCTTGTCAGCCGTGGGGCTTGAACTCTGGGCCTGGACGCTGTCCCTGTGCTCTTCAGCTCAAGGTGAGTGCTCTAACACTTGAGCCACAGCGCCACTTCCGGTTTCCTGGTGGTTTATAGGAGATAAAAGTCTCACGGGAATGGTGAGACTATCTGGGCTGGCTTTGAACCACGATCCTCTCAGATCTCAGCCTCCTGAGTAGCTAGGATGACAGGCGTGAGCCACTGGCACCCAGCTGCATGTCAACTTAAATGCAGGGTGGTGGTGCATTAGGAGCCATTATTTGTGTTCGTGTGCCAGGGGCTTCTTCCACGTCTCATTGGAGGCTCACATTTATTTGGCTTTTCTTTCAGGTCCCATCCACACCAGTGACTCTAATGTATTCCACCTCTTGGCGGGGGGGGGGGGGGGGGGTTGTAAGGGGACAGCAGGAAGTTAGGGACCCCATTCCTTTCCTCCCATACTGGAGAGGAGGAAGCTGGCAGCCGGGGACCACAGCCCAGTCCTGAGACACACAGGCAGACACCATTCTATGTAAAACCCCAGACATGCTTCTGTTCATTTTAATTAGACAGATCAAATTAGCAAGGGGATGAAGGGGAGGGGGAGGAGAAATTAAAAAGCTGTCGATGTTAGGTGGAATTTACAAAAGTGAAACCGAAGGATGAGGCACGATGGAAAGGAATGTAAAGAGAAACACGGACACAGTCTCAACACCTCTCCCTCGGATGCCCCGCGGCGGTGGCCCGTCCCCAGGCCGGGCCGGATGCCGCCCCCCCGCTCCCCCTGCCCCCTCTTCCATCACAGACTCCAGGGACGAGTTAGAACACGGTCCAGAAACACGCCGTTCCTTCTCCTTCAGACGTCGGCAAGCATCATTTATCAGTCAGTATCACTCTCCAACGTCAGCGCTGCGGCCCCCAATCCAAACCACTCACCTGTTTCCTGGCTGAATCTGAAAACTCTTGAGAGAGGTTTGTGGGGTTTCTTTTGCATTTTTTTAAGTCTTCTTTCCTCTCCCTTTTTTGGCCACTGGGCCAAAATCCAGAAAGCCAAAGTGACGCCATCTTCCTGCCACCACCTCCCCGCCACCAACTTTGAATTTTTTTGGGGGGTGTGGGGGGCAGACACCCAAATCTTCCCGGTTCTTGTTTGCATGTTACGGACGAGCACAGTCATTTTTACAACGTAGACACATACACGTGTGCGTGCTCTTGCACACCGAAATACTTTTTTTTTTTTTTCTTCTATCTTTGTTGGTTGGTTTGTGGGTTTCCAATTTGTGGTTTCTTTATGGGTTTTTATTTTCCTTTTTGCAGAAAATGCAAACAAAAGAAAAGCAAGGTTTGTGTGTTTTTTTTTTTTTTTCAATTGAAGGTACATCTCTTCTTCAATATGAAGACATTAATTGAATCGGTTGTTTCTCCCATGCAGCGGTCAGTAAAAGTCCTTTGGCAACTGACAGAACAACACCCGGAGACCCAGGAGATGGGCTTTGTTTGAAGAACCGTCCCTGACGCCGAGTGTCGTGAGCGAAGGGCAATGGATGGTTGGGGGGGTGGGGGGAGGGACTGCTCGGGAAGGAAGGCCAAAGGAGGAAAGAAAAGAACATCATCGGTGAGGAAGAAAACCCGAAGAGAGCTTTGCTTCTTCCCTGTACCTCCTTCCCTTCTTCCTGTATCATGGGAAAAACGCCAGCCCCCCCTCGGCGGATTTAGGAATCGTTTTTGTTTCTTTGTGTGTCTCCACTTGGGTCGGATGTCACCTTCCCCTGTTTTTACGACCACGGATTTGGCTTCCCGGCGGCATGGCAAGCGTGGCGTCTCCATTCGCAGGAACGAGGGTCCCGTCTGGTTTATTCTTCCCGGATGGAAACGCTATTTCCCAGGTGAGAAGCCCCCGCAACACGTTTTCACAGTGGTCGACCTCCAATTCTTTCTTGATCTGCTCCCCCCTCCTCCCCCGGCCGGGGGGGGGGGCTCCTCTTCCTTCCTGCCCTCCCCCACCGAGCACGTCAGGAGTTCTCACGCCATGGCTGTGGGTGATTGACTCATCTGGACTCTCATGGAGTGGATGCTGTTCAAGATCTTCTTCTGATGGCCTGCCAGGGTGACTCCTATTCTCAGGAGATCTCTGGGAGAGGGAGGAGGAGATAAAAAAAAAAAACGAAGTCACCTGGCTGTCAGGGTAGCTTTTCAGAGATCAAAACGCCTAAAACCAAAAGGCAGGCTTGGGGGTTGGCTTAGAGTCATTGCAAAACCTCAGGTAGCCCAAGTCCCGTCCTTAAACACCATCCTGAAGTTGTTGTACAAGGGAGTTTCAATTCAACGTGTATTTATGACTACACCATGCATCTCGATCCGTGTTGCCCTGGCCATCGGTCTAGCTCATGTTTTCCCACCAACTCCCTGTTAGATTTTTGTTTTTCTCTCTCCTTCAGTTAGGATTCCTGCAGCCTTCATCTGTGAAAGGGCTGTGCCTCAATTTCTCCTTCCTGGCCTCTCCAGCAGCTCCTCTACTATGCCCACGGCCCCTCTGGTGGACTGGGATTTTTTTTTTATTTTCCTCGGCTGGTTCTTTTTAACACTCTCCCTGCACAACCCCATGGGGTTCCAGGGACTGGGGCTGGAGCTCTCTGCCTAAATTAGCGAACACCCCTACTGAGAGACGGAAAAGATGTGGGCCTTGGCCTGGTCTTCTGATGTTTTCCCCTTGAGTTTCCAGTTCCCGACTCTGAATTTTAAATATCATGCCTTTTTAAAAAAAAAAAAAAAGGGTGAACTCAAAGTAACTTCAAAAAGAAACATAATCAGCCTAAGCAGGAATCGAACAAATATGTCTAAGATAAGTGTTTGAAGCAGCTTCATCTTTGGGTTGTGGGTTTCAATATGAAGAAGGTCATGGTTGCAACTAGGACCTTGGAGAGACCCTCCCTCCCCTCCCCCCCCCTCCCCCCCCCCCCGCCTCCCTGGGCATCTTTGCCTAGTTAATGAGTTGCATACTATCGGCCAGGAAGATGGGCACTGTTAGGAAATGCTAAATGGACCGGGAAGACATCATTTGGAGAAGTGATTTGGACACAATCACACAGCAGGTAAATAAATCATGATCGATACACAACAGCCTGGCTCCCAGTCCCCTTCCTCACCCTGAAAACAAGGGTTCCTCTCAAAACTCTCCTGATTCGTTTCCCCAATGCCACCGGACCCCGCAGACAAAGTCTCCTTGTCCAGCACCAGCCCTGGCGGACACCGAGCTGGACTAGTATCCAGGAATGTGGGTCTCTCCTGTCAATCTCCCTACACCGCTGCAGATGGTTGAGAAAGTTAATATCCCTCTATCCGTGCCCCCTCTGCATGACCCCATCCTTCAGATCACAGGTGGTTCTCTATCTTTTTTTTTTTAACGCAAATACTTTAGGAGAGCACGCTTGAATTTTGAATTCACAAATGGCCCCCACAGAAATCTATTTTATTGAGTTGTTCTTTTTTTTTTTTTTTCCCTTCCCTATCTTTCATCTCTCCCGAAACAAAACGGAATTGCTCCAATCCTGTGTAGACCTGTTCTCCTTTGAACTAAATCCCTTAAATTTTTTCTGTTTGACTTTCCTTTTAGTCTTTTCTCTTGTTCTTGTTCAGAGTGAGGAATTACTTCGGCGGAGTCCTTCAGACTGTGGGGAGTCACGTGATAAACCCCTTCAACCCTTCCTCCACTCAGGGAGCGGGCAGATAGCGGTGGGAAAGGAGACAAAGCCCTGTCTTCAGGAACATGGCTTCTCACTTTCCACTGTGAAGGAGATCTCAGAGTCTGAGACAGGTGATCAGTGAAGTGTTTGTCCACAGGCCTCCCAGACCCACAGGTTCTCTAAGCTGGGAAAAACCCTGGTGGTATCAAGATACATTGTAGCTCCAGCTGCTTACGAGGTTCTTCTACGCTTGCGTGCATGTGTGTCCTGTGGGTAAGAGTTGAGTATCTTTGCTTCCATGTATGCAGAAGGCAAACTTTGACCCTCTGACCAACTTTATTTCAGTGGTTCCCTGAATTCCGCTATGGACTAGGAGCATGATCAGGAATATAGTTCTTCCCAGGCCCAGCTCTCACCAAGTGTAAAATGAATCAGAAGTCTGGGGGTGCGGACCAGATGGTTCAGGGAACCAGCAGAGGCGGAGAACCGCCTGTGATCTGAAGGACGGGGTCATGTAGAGGGGCCATGGATCGAGGGACATTGAATTTTTTGGTAGCTGGACAAAGCAGGCTTCTGTCTTGGCTTTGTCACCTGTGGGCAGCAACGTTACCATTTCAAGAATGAAGACAGTGGAAAGGGGAAAGATAAATATTTCCCTGACTGCAGTTCCATAAAAAAAAAACAAACCTGTCCCTCAAAAATATGGTTCTGTGATGTTTAATAATTTTTAAGTTGGTTTATTTCAGGGATTTTTTTTTCATGGCCTTTTTTGTGCTCATATGAATAGTGAATCTCCAGGAAGGCGATAAAGTATGCAGTAGTTCCCAAATTTATTTGACTGTGTGCCTCCTCTCTCTCCCTCCTCATTTTTTTTCCTCCTAAGGAGAATCTATGAACCATTTTCCACAACTGATGCGACTCAGAAAATTCCAAGGGAAATGATCGGCTCCGTGGATCTTTTAAGATCCACCCTTTCTGACACCCAATCAGATTTGAATGATTTTTACTGTATGTACTCCTCCAACCCCCGGTGGGAACAGCGGACTGGTAAATTGTGTATGTCTGTCTGTCTGTGTCTGTCTGTGTGTGTAAATGATTGCTTATTTACAAGCGCTAGCTCCTTACATAGCGCAGCCAGTGCTGAGGTAGTGGAAATGCGTCTCCTTGCTATGTTGTTTAAAGTGCTGGCTGGCTGTGTTCTTTCCTTCTGGTTGCTCTCTCTGATGGGCTGAGTTGATCAGCTGCAATGGCTGGGTAGGGGTGGGGGGAAGACACTCAATGATGGACTATGATTTTGAAAGAACTCTCATTCTGGGGGGAGGGATCTGGAATGGATCTTTACGTTGTCTTCCCCTTCTCTTCCACAACTATCTCCCTCCCATCTCCCGCCCAGGGCCTGGTTCATGCAGAGACGGAGTTCCGGGGAAGGGAGCAGAAGCTGAGGGTCAGGTTCCATGGGCAGCAGCTGGGAGGGAGGGAGGGTGGTTTCCCTGTCACTTACTCTGACGTCATCTGGGCGACCAGCTGTAGGGAGGTGAAGCCGGCAGTGAGGAAGCTGTCCCTGTACTGGACCATTTTGATGGCGCTGAGCCAGTCATCCACGGTGGTAAAGGCCGTGAAGTCTGGGATGGAGCGGTCGAGCAGAGGCTGGGAAGGCCTGGGGGGATGGAGAGGTCTACGTGAGCTTGTGTCTGCAGAGACTCTAGCACAGAGACATAGTGTTGAAGGCAGGTGGCATGGACAGCGGCAATCTGCGACGGCGTGGCACCGGGGCTCGCTCCTTCCTTCCTTCCTTCCTTCCTTCCTTCCTTCCTTCCTTCCTTCCCTCCCTCTCTTCCTTCCTCCTTTCACAGACTGACACAGAATTTGGTTGAGGGGAAGGAGGGACCTTACCATTAAAAAAAAAAAAAAAACCCAAACCCTGTAACTGTGAGAATATATGTGTATGTGTGTGTATATATATGTATATATTTCAACACAGCCTCCTGAAACTTACTGGTCATATTTTTATTGTTGGTATCATCCTCAGTTACTTGAGAAAAAATAAAAACACGGTGGAGGGCAACCCCGCCAACCATCTTCCCTAGCGCAGACCTAAGGCAGACCCGCAGGTGCCCGAACCCGCCTCCGGGGTGCCATCTTGCCAGTGCTCTAATCTCCAATCCCATCCTGCACTGAATCGCCAAACGCGCAGCCGTGGCTGACTGAAGACGCTGCCTCCCTCTCGTCATGAAGATGCTCGCTGTTCTGAGACGGGCCTGGCCTCAACCCCTGCCCCGCTCCCTTATCATGATCTCCTTTTCTTCCAGCTAAGGATTCCTGGAAGTTGAGGTCACGGCTGGCTTGGGTAACTCACCAGGAATCCCCTCACTTCTGCAGCTGAAGTTTGGAGCTCTAGAGTCCTGTGCCAGCTCCCTCCCTCCTACAGTGGCCGCTCCAGGTACCAGTTTAGCATTTTTCATGATTATCTAACCAGTGTCTGCTGCTTCTCAGTGGTTATTTGATGTTGGGTTTGGTGCTGGTCCTGGGGCTTTGATCTCTGGGCCTGGGCGCTGTTCCTTAGCTTTTCAGCTCAAGGCCAGCTCTCTACCACTTGAGCCACAGCGCCACTTCCAGTTTTCTGAGTGGTTTATTGGAGATCAGAGTCTCACGGACTTCTCTGGGCTGGCTTTGAACCTCGATACTCAGATCTCAGCCTCCTGAGTAGCTAGGATGACAGGCGGGAGCCCCTGTGCCTTGTTCTCCATGCCGCGCCCCCCCCCCCCCCCCAGTGACTCACACAGCGGTGATGGTTGCCACGGTCTTGAGACTTGCTGGGTTCCGGATCATCTTGTCCAGGGTGTTGACGATCTCCGCGAAGCGGGGTCGGCTGTTGCGATCCTTCTGCCAACAGTCCAGCATGAGCTGGTGCAGGGCAGCCGGGCAGTCCATGGGCGGGGGCAGCCGGTAGTCCTGCTCGATGGCGTTGATGACCTGCAGGGTGGAGAAACCAGCGTGACTCACCCTCGGCAGTCCCAGTGCCCTGGGCCATCCGACTGCACTGGGCGGTGCCCAGAAAACACCAGCCGGCACAGGAGCGTCGGGAAAGGGCTGTCCCTGCCACACCCTCCTGCGCCTCACTGGCTGGACACAGGATGTCCCAAAGTGTAGGGGAGATGCTTGTGTACACGTTGCACTCTTGCGATGCTTTCCTTTTCAGACTTGGGTGTGTATGCGTGTGAAATCCTGTATTTCTTAATTCACTTAATCACGCCGGCTCTGTGCTTTTTGGTACCAGGGGAGAAAAAAAAAAAAAACTGTAAATGACCTAAGTAGCAGCAAGTGTAGCATGGTTTTACTGGGGACACCACAGAAAGCTCAGAAGCCAACACAGGCCTTCATAATGTTGCCAAAAAACAACAACGTTGAAATAGAAATAAACTCACATTATAATATTAAGCAAAAGGGTAGCTATATAAAACTGCAGGGATGACATCGTTCCTGCTTTTACAAAATAAAACCAAAATCAAACCCCCAAAGCGTTATAGACTTGCATAGAAAAAAGACCTTGGGAGTTGTAGGCTTGTGGAGTTAACGGTGGCTGCCCGTGGGGAGCTTGGAATAAGAATGTCTCACTTTTCACTTGTATTTTTATTGTGTATAATAATAATCACACGGATTTTTTAATATTACGGCATAGTTAAAGCACCTTCTGTAACACAGGAAATAATTGGGAGTGTGATTTTTTTTTCCTGGGTGTTTACTTCTATTTAAACAGCAGGTTTATTTCAACTAATTCTTCTTTCCATTGTCCGCTCCGGCAGACTAGCAAGTGAGTACTCAATCCCGGTGCGTGTATATCTATCTATCTATGTATCTATCTAACCTCTTCTATGCACAGTCTAGATAGTGCATGAGGTGGAGGGAAAAATGAGCTGCGGTTCCTAGAGATAATCAAGGTATATTATTTTCTAATACAACTCTTGGTAAAAAGAACAAACATACAAACCACACTAATACCCGCACTCCAGGAAGCCGCACTCTTCCCCGCTCTGAACAGTGCGTTACACACTGACAGGTTTTTTTGTTGTTGTTGTTTTGTGTGTGTTTAAAGCATCTCCAGCCTGCTGTCAATCAAATTTTCTTCTATCGTCTAGGAGAGCTTTCGGCCTCGTTTCCCCCATGAGAAAAACGGAGCAATGGCTCCTCATGACTGTGAGGTTATTTGCTTGGAGCTACTCTGGTGACTAGGTTCTGAACACCTCAGCAGTTACTTTCCGTGGGTTTGTAGGAGGTGAGGGGCTGCTGCTGTCATCCCAACCTGGAGATTGGGGGTGGCGGAACACGGATAGGAAGCAGCAGCTAGCCACATTGGCTCGGTTCGTGAATCTGGGTCTTTTTCCAGCTCCTTCCAGGTAAGCAGATTCAAGGCCCCAGTGTCTCTACATGGTGGTGGGAAGGTTTAGGGAATGCTCTTTCTCCAAGGCCTAAAGGTTGGCCAGGAGAGGCTCCTGCTCGCAGGACCGCTGGCACATTTGTCCGCAGTTTGGTTCTACAGCGCTAAATACTCATTTTTCCTACTGACAAAGGTAAGTGTGCTATGTGGTGTAAAAGACGATGGAAGGGCCGAAGCCTGGATCCAAGCAGGAGCCGGGTCGGTTCACAGCCACAGCCGAGGCCTAGATCCAAGCTCCAGGTGAGGCGCCCCACCCCTCCCTCCCCCTCCTCCTGCCCTCTCAGGCTGTTCCTTTGTTTCCCCTTCCTTCCGCTCCCTGTCCTCATGTCTCTTCTCTCATCCATTTCCTCTATGTCTCTTCTCTCATCCATTTCCTCTTCCTCCTGATGGTGTTTCTCTCACTCTATCTTGCCCTTTCTCTTCACTGTGTCTCTGACGACTCCTTCCACCTGTTCATCTCCACCTTCTCTCCTTCCTTCTTATCTCAAATCTCCTCACCTTCTTCCTATCTCCCGCCAGTCATCAAACCACTCGCCTTACCCTTCTCACCTTCCTCTCCTCTTTCCTCTCTCTCCTTCGTCTCCTGTCATTGGCTCGATTCTCTTTCTCGACATGCTCTCTGTTCTGCATCTGTTTTCCCACCTCTCTTCTCTTCTGTCCGTATCCTTACTCTTTTGCTGTGTCCTCTCCCTCCCCTCCTCATCCCTTCTCCTCTATTCTTGTTCAAGTTCCATCTGTCCCCTCTCTCCCCCCATCTCTCTCCTCTTGCTGTCTCCTTTCTCTCACCTCTACCTCTCTTTCACTCCTTCCTTGCTGTCTTTCCTCCTCTATCTGGCCTCCTTGCTGGCTCCTCCTCTCCACTCTGCTTCCTCGGGCTCTTCTGCTCTCCTCCCACTCTGTCCCCTTTCTCCTCTACATTCTCTAGATTCTCTTTTTGTCCTACTCTCCTCCTCCCCTGGTCCTGGATCTGTCCTCTTCTACCCCCTCTCACATTTTTCTCTAGATCTTGTCCTCTGTCTGCATCTTGCTCTCTAATATCTTCTAGGTCTCTCCTGTTTACCTACTCCCTCTTCTTTCTCTGACCTCCTTAGCTGCCTCTCCCCCCTCCCTTCTCCTCCCCATCTCCTTCATCTCCTGCCATGTCTTCACTCTCCCATCCTCCTCATCTCTCCCTCTCCTTCCTTCTCTCCCCTCTCCCGCTAGATCCTTTGCTAGCCCTGTTTTGTGTTCTCTCCCCATTTCCGTGCTAGAACCCTCTTTTCTCTGGTCTCTCCTCTCTGTCCTCTGCCCCTTTTCCCTTACTCTCTTCTCCGTTTCTGCCTCCTCTCCTTTCTCTACACTCTCCTCCCTCTCCTGCTGTGTCTCTCATCTTGTTTAATTCTGCTGCCTCCTCTGTCCCCGTCCTCTTCTCCCCTGTCATCCCGTCTCCCTGTGTTCATCTCCCACATCCACCTCCCCCCCCCTCCGATATTTCTCCTAGCAGTGAGGACTGACTGTCACATCTCAACCCTGTCCCTCAAAGGAGAAAGAACACCAGTCATTAATTGCTGCACGAGCAGCACTTACCTGCTCCTCTTTGATGGGACTGTGACGGCGTCACGGATTTTTATTCTCTCGTAATTTTTTTTCCCTCAGTGCATATGACTTAAATTCAAATTAAAGCATCAAGATATTAAAAAAAAAATCCCAGAGACAACTTACTCTGTGGCTCCAACCTCGTCACGCCCGACAGGGAGCAGCACCGGCGTTCTCGCCCTAGGGTCTGCATCTGGGTTGTAGGGGGAGTTACAGCAGGCACAGGGGTGGAGGGGGGGTCCTGAAGGACCCTTGGTCCACAGCAGGGTGGGGCTGGACCAGGCAGCCATCAACAGCCTAGGCAACTGGCCTGGGGGAGAATTGTACCCATCTCCCTGTGGTCCATCCCCCAAATCGAGGGTCAGCAAACGCCCTGGGGCCCAACTATAAAAACACAGGGTGACAGGGAGAGGCTGTCTTGAGATCCAAGATGTTGGGTGCTCTGGGGTGGGGAACCAAGTGCTCCCAGGTACTGGGTGTGAAGTCACGGAGGCGCTGGGTGGCCGCTGGAGCGGTAGCATCTATGAGCGAGTCCAGGGTGGGTGGAGGAATCAGGGCAGAGTGGGTTAAGCTGAGCTCTGATGTTCCAATAAAACCCCAACTCCTCTCCGCAGACACCGCCACTCTCATTATCTCTGTCAATCAGATCCCAGCAGCGACAACTTCCAAGTTGCTCTCTCTCGCCGACACACACTCTCGGTACACGTTCAAAGACCTTCCGCGGCTCGGGAAGCCCAATTACAGCACTTCCCTGACTTGCCTCTGCGATTCTCTTCCTTAAAGCCCTTCAATTGTCATCTGTGAAAACCCTTCTTCTGTCACCACGGCAGTGGCTTCTGATGAGTAGATGCGCAGCCCGGCTACCGAGCGCCTCCTGCCCTGCCCCACCCCGAATGTGTGATGTCACCGCCTGCCTCCCCTCAGGAGAACTATATTGGGGGTGGGGGGAACTTGTGTCCAGGCTGGAGTGTGTTGGACAAATCCAACAAAAATGAGACTGTTACTCCTACTCAATGCCATCCGAGACCCAGCCTCGATAAAAAAATCCAGAGCCAGGTGCCGCCAATGGCTCATGCTTGTCTACTCAGGAGGCCGAGATCTGAGGATCTCAGTTCAAAGCCAGCCCATGAGAAGAGTCTGTCAGACTCTGATCTCCAGTGAAGCACCAGAAAACCGGAAGCGGTGCTGTGGCTCAAGTAGTACAGCACTTGCCTTGAGCTGAGGGACAGCGCCCAGGCCCTGAGTTCAAGCCCCACGACGGACAAAAAAAATCCAAACACTCCTTCCCTGCCTCCCACCCCACCCCACCCCACATTCGTCTAGACCTGCGTTCACGCCACTCAACCGTAAACCCCTCAAGAAGAGGAGCAGAGAGTCGGACGCTGGTTGTGTGTTGGATGAATGGCTTGGAAATTGTATCTCAGAAACTCTTCTTTGCCTTTGGCATGGATGAATGCCTTGATTGAGAATGTCTTGGGTTCTTGAGTTGTGCCTGTCGGTCCACTGAGCTGTGTGTGTGTGTGTGTGCTGAGGCGGCAGGGAGGGACCCCGAGTGCAGCTGGTTTCACAAAAGCCCACCTGGCAGATCGGACCAGTGATAGGGGCTGAGGCGGGGTGGGGATCATCGCGGATGACAGAGGACCAGACGCCACCCCCGAGGCTGCCCCTGGTGAAGAGTGTGCGACCTCACCTGCTCTGCCCCGAGAAACACGGGCGCTGTCCCAGAAAACACCTGGCTCCTCTTGCCACGTCACAGGGAGTCATCCCTCCCAGCCTCAACAAAGGCCAAAAACCTCGGGCGAGGAAGGTGGCTCAGCGGTAGAGCGCTTGCCTTGCATGCACGAGGACCTGGGTTCGATTCCTCAGCACCACATAAGCAAAAATGAAAAAGGCCGGAAATGGCGCTGTGGCTCAAGTGGTAGAGCGCTAGCCTTGAGCTGAAGAGCTGAGGGACAGCACCCAGGCCCAGAGTTCAGGCCCCACGACTGGATCCAAAAAAAAAAAGGCCATAAACCTCTGGGTCGACACGATGTGACCTCAGAAGCCACCTAGACATGGCAGGATCAGATCCCCGATGCGCCTGCCGCCCACACCAGCTGGGGTGAAGGGACACGGGCTCCTCCTGCACAGCCTCTCACCGGTCCCAGGGCATTGACAACAGGCATTGGAAACAAAGAACAGCCCTGGTCCCGGAGAAATGGCCCAGCCCAGAGGCAAGGTGGAACTTCACAGGTGACTTTGGATTGGAGGCCTTGCCAGAGCTCATCATCCCCCCCCCCCCCCCAAATAGGGCTTCCTTGCCTTCAGTGAGGATGGAGTAACAATAAAAGGGGGCTGCCGTCTGGAATCTCCCAGAATGCCTCTGCCTATATCATCTCCAGCCTCGTTCCCACTAGGGCAGCGGACACCCGATTCCTGTCACCCCTCTGAAGTCAGCCAGCCCCCGGGGAGCTCTCCGCTTCCTTCCCCTTCCCCGATGCAGTCCTGGGTTCAAAGAAGAGTACGTTCTGGGGGGGGGGGCGTGTAGGGGGAGAATGGCCCTTGGAAGGCTGAGGATATGAGTCCTAGGTAGCAAGTGGCTACATGGCTAACAGAACCTGAGCAGGACAGACACCCCACAGGTCAGCCTCTGTCCCCCCCCCCTTCTTCCCCTCTGGTCACACACAGCTCTAGGTCCTTGGACTCAGAGTGGATTGTCCTACTTATCTGGGGATGATCGTTCATGGCCTTTCGGCCTCTTGGATTGGAGTCTGTGGCCTGGGCACCTCAGAGGCTTTGTGGTCGTTGGGACACTGGACCGGAATGACCTCCGTGCTTGGCTCTTTGATTAGCTCAACCACCCATGCACAGGGCTGCCCCTGTGTCCCCTGTCCACGAACATCTCAAATTCAACTTATGATGCCTGGAGCTGAAAAGGCCTGGGAAACGGGGTGCGGGTGGCTCACGCCTGTCATCCCAGTGACTCCGTTGGCTGAGAGCTGAGGATCGAGGTTCAAAGCCAGCCCGGGCAGGAAAGTCCTTGTGACTCTGATCTCCAGTGAACCACCACAAAACCGGAAGTGGTGCTCTATAGCTCAAGTGGTAGAGCGCTCGCCTTGAGCTGAAGAGCTCAGGGGACAGCACCCAGGTCTCTCAGCTCAAGCACCATGACAGGACGGGACAGGATAGAAAGGGAAGGAGAATGGAAAGGAAGGGAAGGGCACTCACGTCTTGGTTGGACATATCCCAGTAGGGTCTCTCTCCAAATGACATGACTTCCCACATGACGATCCCGTAGCTCCAGACGTCGCTGGCTGAGGTGAACTTGCGGTAGGCAATCGCCTCGGGGGCTGTCCACCTCACCGGGATCTTCCCTCCCTGAGAGGAGGAGAAACCTGCTCAGCCATCATTGCTTTTCTAGCTGAAACAAACCAATCTAACGCACCCGGCACAAGAGGGTGGCAGGTCCAGACACTTTGCTGTCCCCTCCCCTCTTTCCTGGGGCCTTCCACACCTGGGGGGGGAGGAGGAAGTGTGGCTACTCCAATAGGACAGGAGGCTGGCTACGTAAGATGCAACATGCGGGTATCCTTGCCCTGTAGCAGCCCACGGTGGTTCCAAAAGGATGAGGAGAAGGAAGGGCTTCCTGGCGCCCTCCTCCTTCAACATCATACATGGCTGCCCTTCAGTCCTATTTCCATTGAGCTCCACCTCATCAGCCATAGGAGGCTACTGTGCGTGTGTGCATGTGTGTGCCTGCACGTGCATCTGTATATGGTGTGTGCATACATTTGTGTGCATGCATCTATGTGGTGTGTGCATGCGTGTGTGCGAGCGCACGCATGTGTGTATAAACTGGGGCATAAAGCCCAGGCCTTTTTTGCACACGCATCTGTATGGTATGTGTGTGCATGTGCATGCGTGCGTGCGTGAGCATGTGTGCATCTGTACGTGTGCATGCATTTGTATGCGTGCATCTATGTGTGTGCATGCATGCATGTGTGCGCACACATGTGTGTGAACTAGGGCATAAAGCCCAGGCCTCACCCCCACTCCCAGAGCAGGTATTCTCTTACTTGAGCCAGGCCTTGCGTTCCTAAAGAGGCTATTTTTATTCTGACCATTCTTTTCCCTGTTCGAAGCACCAGAAGCGCACAGTGGATTTTTTTTTTTATATAGAAAAACCTTAAAAATGTATAAATGATTAATCCAGGAGATGGGATGGGAAGGAAGAAAAAAAAAAAGAGGAATGAACTGCTTTTTTTTTTTTTTTTTCCACATTTGCTTTCCTATCTGGGGCTTGGGAGGAAGAAAGGTAAGCCAGGCATGCGTCCAACTCTGCAAAGACGACAGTCCTGATTTCCCCCAGGACACTGGCGGCCGTGCGGCGGGAGATGCCCTCGGCTCCGGTGCCAGCGATGTGACAGATGCCTGCAGGGCAGGATCGGCTGCCCGGCGGGGGGGGGGGGGATGCTGTCCTCGCCAGACCCCAGAAAGGAACGCTCGTTACTGACTTCATAGACCCAGTGCCCCTGGCCAGGGAAGGAGGGGGGAAGAAAGGGGGAGGGAAACTCATGGGAGGACCCAGAAGTTCTCAGGTACCTGCGGGTTGGGGGTCGGGGGGCTGGGTATAAGTCACTCTCAGGAAAGGGGTAGGGGTAATGTAGAGAAGAGCAAGAGTTTAATTAGTGTGTGTGTGTGTGAGAGAGAGAGAGGATTTCATGTGAGAACTTAGTACTGTGTGTGTAGAAACAGAGAAAACTTGGCAGTGTAGGTCTGTGAATAGGAGTGAGTTAGGTCTGTGTGTGTGTGTGTGAATGAAAGAGGATTGTGTGTGAGAACTTAGTACTATGTGTGTGTAAGACAGACAAAGAAGGCTTGGCAGTGTAGGTCTGTGAATGGGAGTGAGTTGGATCTGTGTGTGTGTGTGTATATATGTGTGTGTGTGTGTGTGTGTGTGCGCGTGCATGCGCGTGCCGGGGGTGGCCGGGTTGGGAGATGAAAAAGTTTTGTTCTTCTGCATTTCAAACAGGCGATCAGGGAGTCTGGAGGTGTCCTGGCTGCCAAGTCTGGAGCTGCCCCGGGGGGCACCGGGGACAGCTGCGGAGCCGCTCCCGCGGGCGTGAGGGGGCAGCGCCAGGCCCGCTGGCAAGGAGCCTCCCCCCCCCCCCAGTCCCCTGCCACCCTGTGCCGTCGGGCCTCACTGAACACGGAGAATGGCCTGTCACCACCACCCTCTCTGTCACAGCAGGTGGCCGGGCCTTTGCAGACCAGAGAGCAGGTGACAGCTTGTCTGGCCGCCTCTCCCGTTCAGGTGAGGAGCCTTGGGGACAGCGACCGACCTCTGAGGCGGAACGGAGGCAAGCCAGAGAGGCAGGGAGTGCGGGGCGGGGGGGGGGCGGCCGGGGGGAGGGAAGGAGGGTGCTGGGCTCCCTGGAGTCCTAAGTCTCCTTCCCTCCTTCCACCAGGAATGAGGCCTGGGGTGGTGGGGTAGCGGTTAATCACGATGGTGATTGTGATGGCTGAACTCATCTCCCATTCTATGACAAGGCCATCTATGAAGTTAAGAGGAGGGGGGCGGGGGGGGGGAGAGGAAGAGGCCCAGAAGATGGGGGGGGGCGGTGGCTGGCTCTCCAGGGCAGCAGAGAACATGATGGGAAGAATTCTTGGTGTGGTGAAGAAAGAGAACAGGTCTCCCCCACAAAGGAATCATAACCCGGCACGGGCCCCCAAAGAAACCACTTTCCTGGGGCGTGGGGGTAGGCAGGGGGAACTGGGGGTCCAAGTTGGCATTCTGTGGGGAAATGCATTTCCCCAGAGCTGCCACAGGGGGCACTGTGGGGAGGGAAAGAAGCCATCTTCAGGCTCCACCCACTGCCCCTCCACACACACACACACACACACACGTGCGCCATTTTAGAGGCCATCTCTTCTTTCTAGTCTCAGCCATAGACAGTCTGCCTTCATCCAGCCCAGGCACTGCTACGCATCGCTCTCCCACATGACCCAGTCTCAGGAAGATGGTAGCAGTAGTAAAAGACTGAGGTTGGAAGACATGGGGGGTGGTGAATGATGGGAGGGTACCATTGACCAAGAGGCCTTGTGCTCACTAACTGTTGCACTGAAACTTCTTTGTGCAGTGATCACCATTAGTAATAGTTTTATGAGTAGTAATAAATTTAAAATGTCCCTACATCTCTCCAGGGAAGCTACGCTCGAGAAGCTGTGGCAGAGGCCTCAGAATCTACAAAGACCGGGGTGTGGGCTTCAATGAGCCATGTCTACCCTAGGGGAGGGCGTGAGGGGTATCACCTACAGCGAGGGTTTGGGGACACAGCCAACCAAAGACCTGACAAAGAGGGCGACAAAGGAAACGAAAGGGTCAACGGAGAGTTTACGTCGTATAGCAGGACCTATTCTTAGCTGGGCACTGGGACAGGCTCACGCCTGTCTACTCAGGAGGCTGAGATCTGAGGATCGGGGTTCGAAGTCAACCCCGGGCAGGAAAGTTTGTGAGATCACTCTTACCTCCAGTGAACCAGCAAAAACCCAGAAGTGGAACTATGGCTCAAGTGTGGTAGAGCACTAGCCTTGAGCATGCACGCACGCGCACACACACACACACACACAAAGAACTTAGGGACAGTGCCCAGGCCCTGAGTTCAAGTCCCAGGATGGGCACCAAAAGAAAGAAAGAAACAAACAAAAATGTGCTTTTAAGTTGGTGGACTGTGAGAAGGGGGGGGGGGCAGCATGCTGTGTAGCCCTCTGGGGCCAAGTTTGGATGTAGATGGCCTGGTCCTTCTGGAAGCATCCATGTCACACCGCCCCCACTCCCCTCCCAAGAGAACTGAAATAGGCCCTAAGTGCTAGATCAGAGAGGTACTGCAGAACAAAATGCCCTGACTTAAAAGCACTCAGAAAGTACGCTCATCCATTTCCCTGAACCCAATCAGCACAGTGATTCCCGGCCCCCAACCCCCTTCCCCAGGTAAGACCTGTATCCACCAGGAAGAGGGGGAAGTTTCTGGTGATTTATCTCTGAACCTTAGCGGCTTCTAACTGCCAGTGGAAGTAGCTTGGAGCTGTTGAACTGCCACCGAATCTATATCATAAAGAGGCTTGTTTCCCAGCTCCCCTAGGACGGGGAGTCAGGGAAAGAGATTTGCATGGAAACAGACTCTCCATCTTCTGAGGGTTTCTCCGGGACCGCTCTGATGCTTTCCTTACGGGCTGTAATTTATGTCAGGGATGGAGACATGAAACACAGAGACGGAAGGACCACTTTAGAGGGGACACGGGCGGTAGGGAAGGGTTGAGAGCCTCTCATCGACCATGCAAAGATGGAAAAGAACAAAAACGAGGAGAGGAAAAAATAGAAGACCTGCAGCCTAGGAATGAAGTAGGGGAAAAGACAACTCCAAAATAAATACATAACTAGGGGCTGGGAAGGTGGCTCAGGGGTAGAGCGCTTGCCTTGCCTGCCCGAGGCCCTGGGTTCGATTCCTCAGCACCACCTAAACAGAAAAAAGCCGGAAGTGGCGCTGTGGCTCAAGTGGTAGAGCGCTCGCCTTGAGCTGAAGAGCTGAGGGACAGCGCCCAGGCCCAGAGTTCAAGCCCCACAACCAACACCCCCCCCAAAAAAAATAGATAAATAAAGAAATAAAAATAAGGGATCCACAGTAGACAAAATTGTTCCTACAAGAGAATGTTTTCCAGAGCTCTTCGTGATGTGTGATCTGCTCTCCCGAAATGAACGGCACGATGTCTTTCAGACTAGGCATCAAATAGGTTTGAATAACTACGAAATGGCAAGACGTACAGTCCGTGGGCTTCGGGCTGCCTTCTTCCCTCTCTTCCCTGAGCCTTTGTCCACGCCGAAATCCTTCCTGGAGACGCTGGGCCTGGGGAACCTCAGCCCAAACCTCACTTTCCAGCAGCTCGCGAAAGGCCCATGGGGACATAAGTTAACTAAAAGTCTGTGGAGGGGAGTGTGCATCGCATGTGTGAAGAACAGAAAGGCCACTGGTGATGTTTCCTAACAGAACAAACTCTATTCTCCAACCAAACAGATGTCAGCAGGGGAAACAGCTGTCTTTTATTAACATAAATAAAAATTACCCCGCGCCTGATGCTAGGATGGATGGGGGCGTCATTAGCGCTTCTGCCTTCATGACGCATGAGGAAGGCCAGAGAGATGCCTGCAGGAGGAACTGGTTGTAACCGGAGCATTTCAACACTCCGTCATAACCTACCAGTAGAGATCCTAATGCCTGATCATCTCAGAGGGGCGTGCGAGCCGTGGCGGGCTCACGCTGGCCGAGTGGATGCGGGAGCCAGGGCGGCCGCTGCACCGCCTCCCGCTGGGGGCAGCCAGCACGGGGCGGGGGGGGGTCAGCACCCCCACCCACCCCCCGCCCCGAGGTCACTCCGGATGGCCAGCTTTTCCCCTGGGCATCTTTAACGCCGCTGATCTAAACCAGGGATCCTCACCTTGTGAGGAACAGGGCGCTCGTGGGACCACACATCCGAAAGGTGGAGGGGGGGGGGGAAGCAGCCTCCAGTGGGAAGGAATGAAACACGGTCGGCTTTGTTTCAGAGTCACCGACTAGAGAGACCCCTCCCTCCCCTCTCCAGCACTCACGAAACGTATTGTTTTCTGTGGGTATTTTTTTTCTTGTTGTAACAGTAAACATGATCGGGTGACAGCGGCTACTACTTCTGGCTACCCAGGAGGCTGAGATAGGAGGATCTAGGTTCACAGCCGGACCAGGTGGACAAATCTTAAAGACTCTTCTAGACAGTCAATTATCAAGAAAGCCAGGACGTAAAAGTGTGGCTCAAGGAATAGAGCACGAGCCTTAAATGGGGGAGAAAAAAAGTTAAGACAAGACTGCAAAGCTCTGAGCTCAAGTCTCGATACCGGCACTAACTAAACCAGCAAACATATAAATGTATATATGTTAGCAAGCACAATGCATGAACTAGGAACCAATGGGACAACACAAATCCCACCAACTACAGCCACAGTATGAATTGCCAAGAGGCTTCGGAAATGACGCTTCCACCCAAACTTAAAACCTGCAAGTTCCTAGCATCGCCGCAAGGAGCCCATGGACACCCTGGGCCTGGAGGTGTCACGTGACGTTATCACGTCTAACCCTGATCGCATCACGAGGAAGAACCAGAAAAACCCAAACAAGGGGGGGAGTTCTATCCAAAGTGGACGAATGGTATTCTTTAAAACCGCCAATGTCACCCACCAAAGACAACAACAAGAAACAGTGGCACTGTTCCTGATAGGAGACAAAATCGACAGGAACGGAATCCAGGATCTGATCCCGTAGGAAAAGATGTGCTAAAAATAAAAAATAAAAGACTTTCACGGGGAGACGTCGGCATTAGGTTTCTGTGCATTAGGTAGAAGTACTTTGCCCTGTGAACTCGCCACAGTGGGTAACTCTATTACAGGTACATAAGAGGATACCTGCGTTCTTAGGAACTGTAGGAACACACAACCCTGGAGGATACAGTCATGATGTAGGCCACGGATCCCCCAAGAATCGAGATGCAGGGAGGAAAGAAAAAAACCTTACGATGATACAGAGAGAAGGTAAAGGAATGAATTAAGGGAATAAATGGAAACTAAGTCCCGGAGTTATTCCCACATTCCCAGCTGCGACTTTCACTGTGCTGTCTCAGCAGGTTCTTAGAAAGCTGCTTTCGCTAAGTAAGAGATAAACAGATAATGAGAGCGCCTCCCACTCTCTCCCTTCTTCCTCTAGTGAACCGGAAGCCTCCGTCCCCTCCTCCCCGCCCAGCCACGTTGGCTGCATTCCTTCCCGCCATCACCCCGGTATTTCCGTTTGCTTTCTTTGGGGGTGAGTAGCCGGACCCTGGGGGATAGAACCCGGTGGTGGGTTCTAGGCCCCATGCTCTTCACATCTCTGCAAGACATCAGGGCTCCGGGCCGCCC
The DNA here is from genome assembly GCF_019054845.1 of Dipodomys spectabilis. Lineage (NCBI taxonomy): Eukaryota > Metazoa > Chordata > Mammalia > Rodentia > Heteromyidae > Dipodomys > Dipodomys spectabilis. The sequence goes on from NW_024871219.1 coordinate 883,391, forward strand.
GATGTGGTGGTTCTAGAAGTATCTGGGGTCTTCCGGAGGGAGGAACAGATCTTTTCCCTCCCTGCGCTTCCCTCCCGGGGTTTGCTTGTTGCTTTCTCATGACTCGGGGCCTTTCCAGCCCTGCCACAGCACAAGTATTGACTAGAACTGTGCTAGACTTACTCTTTTTTTTGGGGGGGGGGGCCGGGGGGAGTCGGTCATGGGGCTTGAACTCTGGGCCTGGGCGCTGTCCCCCAGCTCTTCAGCTCAAGGCGAGCACTCTACCCCTTGAGCCACAGCGCCAGTTCTGGCTTTTTCTGCTTAGGGGGTACTGAAGAATCGAACCCAGGGCCTCATGCAGGCAAGGCAAGTGCTCTACCTCTGAGCCAGCTTCCCAGCCCTGGACTTACTCTTTTCAGATGGTCCCAAAACCATATGATGGGGTGGGGGGGTGAGGGGGGAGCCCCAATTCCATCTTCTCCACAGCCAGTCTCCATATCAACTGTACCCAGGGGGTCTAAAAACACCTAGAAGGCAAGTCTGAGCTCACCCTTGAGCAGCGGCTCGGGCTAGGTCTCCAAGCGTCTGCAGCGGGTGTACATCTGGCTGGCCCAGGATTCTGCTGACCTTCAGTGGTTTATATATTTTTTTAATCCACTAGGAACATGACGGCGCTGCCCAAGAGGAACGTCCACCTCTACGGGTCTTCATGGGCCCCAGTTTACGGCCCGCGTAGCAAAGCATGGGTGGGAATGAGGACAGGCAAGGGGGAAAGCAGAGAGGCAGGGATGGAAGAGCCAGCCGTCTGGACGGCCGGAAAGGAGCCTGCCTCCCACCTCGCCCACCGTCTCCATCCTTCAAGCCAACCACAGAGCAGGAGAACGCTCCGAGGGGAGGCGCAGGCACAGTAGCATGTGATGGAACCAGAACCTGTCCGAATAGGCCACTGAGCCTGGAACAGGGACTTGTCGACCTAGAAACGTGCGAGAGAAATTCATCGTGGCCAGCCAGAGGTCACTCCGAGACTTCCCGGGTGAAAATCAAAGAGAGCAAGACCACATTGGGAATAGAGTCGTTTCCAAGGAGAGAAAAAGAAAGCGGAACAGGACCGGACCCTTCTTCAAAGGCATATGGCGGCCAAAGTTGTGCAGCAATGGTAATCAAGCTTGGTTCTGACGAGACTCATCCATGAATGCCACAACTGGGAAGAGGATATTTAGACAAGAAGAAGGTGGCTGGGAAGGTGGCTCAGTGGTAGAGTGCTCACCACGCATGCATGAGGCCCTGGGTTCCATTCCTTAGCACCACATACATAGAGAAAGCCGGAAGTAGCGCTGTGGCTCAAGTGGTAGAGTGCTAGCCTTGAGCAAAAGAAGCTCAGGGACAGCGCCCAGGCCCTGAGTTCAAGCCCCAGCACTTGGGGAAAAATGTAGTAGGGTATTTTCATAACAACATCTTTGCCCAGGGAATAGAAATCACATATAACCTGGATGCAACACTACACTGGAGAAACTGGACAATGTGACCGGATAATCAAACTCAACACCACCCACCGGAGATGGTGAACCTGAGGTTTCTCTACATCCATTAACATAGGAAAGAACAACGCCACTTGCATGGATTTATGACCAAAGACACAAAACCTACATCTAACCACGGGGAACGCCAGACAAAACTCGGAAGGAGAAACGGTCATTCCTTTTTTTTTTAAAGGGGAGGAGAAATCATATTCTTTAAGTCATGCCAATGTCATAAAACCACATAGTAGGAATCCTGCGAGTGTGAGACCAGAAGCAATTATCTGCGAGAAAGCGCATCTCAGAGGGGATACCGACTCTTGGTAGAGGTTGCTTTCAACAGAGCTCTCATTCAAGGGGTATAGACCACAATTTTTTCTTAAAACATCTGATCCAAACAGAAAGTTCTCTGAAGATTCCTTTGTTAAATGGGTTTTAAAGGTGTTTCTTCACCTCTACAAAGGCATTTTTGAAGTTTTTTTTTTTCTTTTTGGTAAAGAAGCCAAGGAGGGGAGCCCCAAGACATTTCAAGCAGGGCTTCGAATGTGCACAGCAGATGAAATGTAACGTGGACATCCATCTGGTTCCAAAAGTCCCTCAAACCTGCTTTCAAGACCAATATTGGGCATGGGCTGTAGTGTCTCCTGTAATATAAGACAGATTGGGGACAGAAATGCTGACTTAAAAAAAAAATGACCCAAACTGGACCCTGGTGGCTCATGCCTGTCATCCTAGCTGCTCAGGAGGCTGAGATCTGAGAATCGCGGTTCAAAGCCAGCGGGGACAAGAAAGTCTGTGAGACTTTTTTCTCCAATAAACCACCAGAAAACTGGAAGTGGCACTGTGGCTCACGTGGTAGAGCGCTCTCCTTGAGTTGAAGAGCTGAGGGACAGCACCCATTCCCAGAATTCAAGCCCCACGATCGACAAAAAAAAAAAAAAGAAGAGACCCAGCTAGCATTACTACCTCTAGTGCATTGGTGGTGGTGGTGGTGGTGGTGGTGTGTGTGTGTGTGTGTGTGTGAAAATTATCCAGAGATAAAGGGAATAAAGAAAGCCTTCTTCCAAGGCGCTGGTGGCTCACATGTACAATCCTAGCCACTGAGGAGGCAGAGATCTGAGGATCACAGTTCAAAGCCAACCCTGGTAAGAAAGTCCATGAGACTCTTGTCACCAGTTAACCACCCCCAAAGCTGGAAGTGTTGCTGTGCCAACTAGTTCTGAGCAAAAATGCTAAGGCACTGAGTTCCAGGCCAGTAATAGGACTGGAACACAGACACACCCAGACACACATTTCCCCAAAACCTCATCTTCTGAAAAACGGCACAATTAAATAACAGAACACACAACTGGGAAGAAAATAAGATCGGAGGTGGCCGTTCAAAGTCTAATAAGGACACAGCAGTAACAATAATAGTGTGTACAATGACAACCTGGGGTTGAACTCAGTGCCGCGGGGTCTGGAGATTCCTCACACCCTAGATTTTGTGCTTCTCCCTGGAGATATAAATCCTGGAGTGTGCTCACCCCACAAGAGGAATCCTGTCCAGACTGTGGACTCTTTTGATGAAAACAAAAACAGAAACCCCCACGAAATTTCACAAAAAGGAAAATGTGTTGGGTTTCCTCTGGCTTCACCACCGGATAATGGGGTAGAAAATAAAGCGGTTCTGGAAACCACTAACGCCGTCACTGTTTCACAGCAAGAATGGCCCTTCCGGTCAGGCAGTGTTCAATGTTTCTCCTTATGCTAAGGATGTTCTCTGGCACGGTTAGAGAGCTAGCATCTACCCGCTTCGAGACATCCACACCCTGGGAAAAGACTCGGTGACAATGACATGTCCCCTGCGCCGTTCTGACCCCTTCCCCTCATTTACCCATCCTGTATCTCATGAATCTGCAGTGGAGACAGGCACCGTAGGAAAACAGGCTACGCATGTTTCTGTACTTGTCTCCTCTCGTGGTTTATAGGGGACCTCCGAGGAGGCTGGAGCCTATGGGCAATTCTCAGGTTCCCATTGTTCTACTGGGCACTTTACATTGTTTCACGTGAACCAGTTTTCACAGTCATACTCAATATATATCTTTATATTTATAAATATATATAAATAAGCCCGGGCAGGAAAGTCCGTGAGACTCTGATCTCCAATAAACCACTAGAAAACCGGAAGTAGCGCTGTGGATCAAGAGGTAAGGCGCTCGCCTTGAGCTGAAGAGCTGAGGGACAGCAACCAGGCCCAGAGTTCAAGCCCCACGAACGACAAAAATATATATATATATATTTTTTTTAAACATATAACTATATACAAATATACAAACATATAATATAAACGATAATGTGCACATTTATATAACCAGATATGTATATACACATGTATATACTTTTATAGATAAATATATATAATATATACATTCATATACCTATATATGTATATACATCTATGTACATGTATATACACATGTATATATATTTATATATAAATATATGTTATTATATAAATATATAACTATGTAATATATATTTAGTATCTAGCTACTTCAGGCACCCAAGTTCCATTCCTATTTTACAGAAAACTGAGGCTCAAAAAGTAAATTACTGCATCAAGGTTACTACACAATGTATTCGTAGCACAACCAGGATTTACATTTCAGTTACGGGGCTGGGAACGTGGCTTAGTGGTCGAGTGCTTGCCCCGGGTTCAATTCCTCAGTGCCACCTCAACAAAAAAAGAAAACAAACCACCATTAAAATTATTTTTTTCTAAATTCTAGTCATGGTGCTATTCAAGCTTGAGTTCTGCACGCGGGGCAGGATTTATATTAAGACGCCGGCCACTTGGGATATCAACCGGGAGGAAAGAGCTTCATCCATTGCTAATTATATTGAGCATGCCATCTATTGCTGAGATTGATTCCCCCCCCCTCCCCGCCCAAATCAAGTAAAAGTATTGTACTCCAATTCAAAATCACTTAATAATGATTCTGATTTCATCAACTTTATGATAATTTATTGTGTGTTTTTAACAGGTACGTTTATATAGGACACGAGGGGTTTACGCAAACATGCGATCCTACTCCTTTGATCTTTACAATGGGACAGGCCTAATATATTATTTCCATCTGACAGATCATGGGGTGGAGGAGTCTCACAGATGTGGATCACCACAGGAATGCGGAGGTCCTTCCCCGCTTCCCGTCACTCAGAGTTACCCACTGGTAAGTCCTGGGCACCGCACTGTCTGTCATTAGAGCTGATAGGATTTGTTCTGCTATATGATTTGAAATGCGATGAGAGTATCAGAAGAAGAAAACCAAAAGAAAGAACAAGGGAGAAATGAGTTCGGTGTGTTCATTACGGAAGATAATGATTAGCGAGTAGCAGGGTATGAAAACTAATATAAGGAAACAAGCCTTAAAAAAACCACTTCTTTGAGTCATGAGCTTTAAATGAGAGAGCCTTATTTACTTACTAAAATAGTTTTCTAATGCTGAGAATTACTACAGTATAGCAAGGTTGTAAATAATGATTCTTTTGGGGTAATAGAACCATAACATGTTCAACAGGCAAAATAATAATAATAATAATAATGGATAGAGAACACCAGCTATCTTCAAGTAAAATCTAGACAGAGGTTTTTCCCCTCCACTCCACACCCCCTTCCTGACCAAACCTGTGTAGCTTCTAATTTCCCAGGGCAGAATATCCTATGACAAGGCCATTACATCCCATTTTATTGGTGCTAATCTATTGAAAGCACATGAATGTGGACTGCTTTTAATTCTTGAGCTTCCTTGTCATCTTTCATGAAGGGCCAAATTCATTTCCTGGGAACACTTGTTCCCCAAAGTGATAGGGCCTGGGCGTGCTACTATAGCATACGCCTATAATCCCAGCTACTTGGGAGGTAGAGGTAGGATCATCACAGTCTGAAGCCAACAACAACAACAACAAAAACACCAGACCTTATCATAACCAACCTAAAGCAAAGGGACTGAGCACCTGGCTCAGGCGGTGGACTGCTTGCCTGGCAAGTGTTAAATACCCGGCTCAATTCCCAGTACCAAGAAACAACAATGACAAGAACTCAAGTGGTGGTGACGTTGGGCTCTGGTGGCTCACACCTGTTATCCTGGCTACGTTTGAATTTCTGTTCTGATCTCTTCAGTACCCCACTGGTGGTTCAGCAAGGTGTTGTTCAGTCTCCCTGTGGTTATAGGATTTTCTGCGGTGGCCTTTGGCATTGAGTTCTAATTGCGTCCCGTTGTGGTCCGAGAGAATGCAGGGAATCATCTCCGTGTTTCTGAATTTGCAGAGATGAGCTCTGTGCCCTAAAGTGGGATCTCTTTTGGAGAATGATCATTCTGACGTTGCTAGGTGGAATATTCTGTAGACGTCACGGACGTCTAGTTGGGTCAGTGCAGTTTCGTTCAGTTCTCAACTTTCTCGGTTGATCCTAGCTCCTCGGGAGAGTGGGATCTAAGGATAGCGGTTTGAAGCCAGCCAGGGCAGAAAACTCCCGTGGACACTCTTACCTCCAATGAGCCAGCAAAAGACAACAACAACAAAAACAACAGAAATGGAGGTGAGACTCAGGTCCTATGAGTGCCAGCATTGAAAGGAAAAAAAACAAAAAAGCCAAGTGTGAGCATACAGCCATGAGTTCAAGTCCCAATACTGGCACATACCACACAAACAAACACATACACACACAAATGGTGCGATATCCAAGGCACAGGACCATGGTTGGCTAAGGCTTAGGCCCGTGTGCTATGCCTCTCAAAGACAGGGAGCAATCAAAACTATGAGGACAAAGGAACGCACTTCCTTCGTGGGTTGGAGTAGCAAGAGGCGGAGTTGTTGGGGCCAGCGCCCCTGGCCATAGGTGAGCAGTGGTTTTGTATTTCAATAGAAACCCTTGGGTCAGGACACTGAACTCACCCCTCCCTCCTCCTTTCTCTTCAGCAGCCTGGATTCAAGGGTGATTAAATGATCTGACCAGGCGCTTTGAAAAGATCGTCATTGCTGATCAAGGAAAAAGAGAAAAAAAAAAAAAAATATATATATATATATATACATATTTTAAAAAAAAAATCCCTTCCAACTCCCACAAAGCAGAGAGCTGGCCTGGAGGTGAAGGGAGGGTCTTTGACTCGCTGAAGGAATCCGTGGCTTTGAACTTGTCTCTTTAGGCCCTTTTTAAAAAAAAAAACACACAAAAATATTTTTATCCTTTTTCTCAAACACCCAGATGGCGCGTCTTCTTCCCTAAGCGAGCGGTATTTAGTAGACGTCTACACGGCTCCCTGGCGCTGAGAACCTTATTTCCTGTTTCTTACTCTGGCTTCTCTGAGGAAAGGGTATTTTACTTCCAGTGCCTTTTGTGGGAGGATTAAAATGAAGTCTTCACGTCTAAAATCCTCCCTTGCTTATTCCCCCTGCAGCTGGGGGTATCTGCGGTTGAGCTCGGGCGGCCCTTTGATCGGCAATCCTGGTCTTGTAGCTTCCACCCTGACTGGCTCTTTCTTTTACCTCCGTGACTTCAAGACTGTATTGCATGGGAGTGTAGCTCAGATTTTTTTTTATTTTTTTTAACTTCAGTTTCCCCAGAGGAAGAGGAATACGTTCAGCCTTAGATAATTCTGGGGTTTTTTTGAGCAATATGGGGTCTGTTAGGAAAAAAATAAATCTCTCTTTGCCTCTGTGCTCTCCGATCGGTGGGTGGATAGAAGATTCTAGCTTCCTTTTCGCTGTGTGAACACTTTACCTTACAGAGATTTGCTAGAGCTGCTGGCTTTTCCTGCGGAGGGCTGCCAGTCACCCCTTCCCGCCCTCCCCAGGTCAGGTGCTCAGGAGGAAATCCCGCCCTCTGTCTCAACATTTCCTATGCCCCATCGGGCCCTCCTACAGAACTGCACGGGTCTGCAAAGACGCCATGTTGAGCAGTCATTTACCAGAATGGGGTCGTAGCTGTCTGAACGCCTTTTGGCCAGGGAACTCAACGACCGAGGAGTGGAGTTTGTTCTCTTAAATCTCAGCCTCTGGGAGATGCTTGAGGGTCCCCCTTTGGTCCTGGATAAATTCCACATGGAACTCCAAGACCATCCCTGGTGGGTTCTCATCCCTAATCCTTTATAATCTCCATACTAACTCACTGCACACCTATGCTGGGGTAGGGATGGTCGCTGAGGATCTTATTGGGCTTAATAGGGCTGATCTAATACAGTTTTACAAACCATGTGGCTTAAAACAACAGGAATTATAATTATTATGATTTTTGTACCAGTTCTGAGCTTTGAACTCAGGGCCCAGGCATTGTCCCTGAGCTTCTTTTGCTCAGGGCAAGTGTCCTAGCACTTGAGCCACAGCCTCACTTCCGGCATTTTGTGTGTGTATGTGTGTGTGTGTGGGGGGGGTTGTGTGTATGATTAATTAGAGATAAAGAGTCGCATGAATTTTTGTTCTACCCAGGCCAGCTTCGCACCATGATCCACAGATCTCAGCCTCCTGAGTAGCTAGGATGACAGGCGTGAGCCACCGGTGCCCGGCACCACAGGAATTATTATCCTATCGTTCTTCTGAAGGCTTGAAGTCTAAACACCAAGTCTAAACATACAAGTCAGTAGAAGAGCAGCCGGTCAGGGCGTGTGGCCCATAGAACTAGCAGGTGGGGGGATAAGCTGATAAACCAAGACCTGCCTAACGTGGGAAAAGGAGCAGAGTTACCAAAGAAGTGAGGCCGGAAGACCAAAAAACTGAGAGAATGAGGACCAGAGAGACTCAACCCCTTTGGCATCGCAACCTTACAGGAGACGCACCGGTCAGAAAGCCACCCGATTCGCACTTTTTAACCCCCAGCCCAGCTCTGTAAGGAGAGAGGCGGCCGAGATGGCAGAGATGAGCCCAACGTCTGTCTTGCTGGATGCCTAACCCGTGCATTCTCTTTGTCTGCCGTGTTTCTTTTGCTAATAATTACTCACGCTTCTGTCTTGCCCGAGTTCTTCTGCTAGCCACACGGGGCCGAAGGTTGCTTTGGCCGCCCTAAACTTTCTGGTCAAGCGCATCTGCTGCATTGGGGTGGGGAGAATCCTTCCTTGCTTCTCTCGTTTCCAGTGCTTGGTTTCCAGATGTCTCCCTGCAATGCCCTGACACCATATGGCCATTTTCTCCAGGGGTAGGGGTGTGTGTGTGTGTGTGTGTGTGTGTGTGTGTGTGTGTGTGTGTGTGTGTGTGTGTGTGTGTGTGTGTGTGTGTGTGTGTGTGTGTGTGTGTGTGTGTGTGTGTGTGTGTGTGTGTGTGTGTGTGTGTGTGTGTGTGTGTGTGTGTGTGTGTGTGTGTGTGTGTGTGTGTGTCTTCCTGTCTAAATTTTCCCCCCCTTCTAAGGATCCAAGCAACTGGATTCAGGACTCACTCTAATCCAATGTGATCTCATCTTCGTTGGATTACATCTGGAAAGACCCTATTCCCAAATAAGGTCACATTCTAGGGGTGTGTGTGGATGTGTGTGTATGGGGAGGGGGTAATGTGTTTGAGGACCCTGTCCACACTGAATCCTTTTGAGAGAAACACAACCGGACTGGTCACAGAGCCTCTCCAAGGGAAACCCATTGCTGAACTCACTCCCTCCTGGGCCTCGCAGGACAAATACACAATCTGCTGACCAGATCACCTCTGTGGAATCCTCAGCCTCTGAGCCTCGGACCCCCGCCACACAACCTTGTCTGCACACCATCTACCCATCCGACTGTAAATGGGTACTCAGAGCTGCTCCGGCACGTGGTTCCATTCTGGGAATCTGTCCGCCTCTCAACTCAGCTAAATGCCGCCCCTCTTCCTCGAGCTTCTGATTCCACGCTACTGATCTATGCAGCATCAAATCGCGGCGGGGGTGTGTGTGTGGGGTGAGACACACGCCATAGTAAATGATACCCGCACACTCCTGCCCAAGCGGCCTGTGAAATGGGAAGCTCCATTTCCCACCCCAGCAGAGAGGTCTTTACCTCTCTGCTAAGAAGTCGATGCTCTCCGACTGAATGGCTCATTGACGTATTGCCTCACGGACGGATCTCGCTCAAGGAAGGTCAGGTCTGGTCCCTACCTCCTCTCCCACAAGCGTCTGGGATCGCAGGACCCGGGGGGAGTCTGAGTCTGGGTCTGGCTCTGGGACTGTCCTCTTGTGACTTCTGTTCCACGCTTGGGTCCCAGCCCAAGGCTTCCTCTCTGAGAGTCCAGATAGGGAACCTCTGGCTCTCCGGAGCTGTGCTGCGTTCTATCCTGTGCTTTGCACATGGTAGGTGCTCAGCGGAAACTGCTGGACGTGTGGCATGGTCTGCACCCAGACCCCCCGCCCCACCTGAGGATATGCAAATGAGGGCGTGGCTTTACACACTGCACTGTCCAAACCACTCCCCCAATGCAGGCAGAGAGAGAGAGAGAGAGAGCGAGAGAGAGAGAGAGAGAGAGAGAGAGAGAGAGAGAGAGAGAGGGAGGCGGCGCTGGCTGAGAACCCCGACCACGTGGGAAGGTGGCTCAGTGGTAGAGCGCTCGCCTTGCACGCATGAAGCCCTGGGTTCGATTCCTCAGCACCACAGACACAGAAAAAGCCGGAAGTAGCACTGTGGCTCAAGTGGTAGAGCGCTAGCCTTGAGCAAAAGCAGCTCGGGGACGGCGCCCAGGCCCTGAACTGTTCAGTCCCTAGGACTGGCAAAAGAAATGCAAAACAAAAACAAAAAGGGCCCTGCAGACCGGGCCTGCAGTCCCTCCGTGCTCAACTGCTGACAGTGACCCAGGGAGAAAGGAGGGAGGGGGGAGGAGGCCGGAAGCCCCGTGGATGAGGGAGGATCATTTGAGTGGCAGAGCGCCGGGTGGAGTGACATTTGTGTGATTCTTCCTTCAGCTTAATTAACGCCGGAGAATGTCCAGGGGACCAGGCCTGCGCTGCGTGCTGGCTGCGTGCAATGAAAGCGTCTCCTCCCCTCCCCTCCTCCCCATCTTTTCCTTGCTCATCTTCATTCCTCTCCGTTTCCCCATCCACCTCCGGGAGACCGGTTCGCTCCCTAAGCCCCGCTAAGATTTAAGGAGAAGCTGGAGATCATACTTTGAATGGGAGCCCCTGAAGGGAGGGAGGGAGGCCTGGGATGGATCCTACCGGGAGGGGCGGTGTGATTTAAATGCAAAATCATCCTGAGGTGAGGGAGGGCTGGGGGAGAGAGTGGGATCTGGGGGTTATTAGACGACGGAAAGCTGGTAAAATGTTCTCTTTCTGAAGGAAGCAGGGCACAGCCCGGCCCAATGTCTGCAGGCAGAGGAAGGATTACTCAATAGTTGTGTGTGTGTGTAAGACAGACAGACAGAGACAGAGAGAGAGAGAGACAGACAGAAAGACAGACAGAGAGAGTGAGACAGAGAGACGGACAGACAGACAGACAGAGACAGAGCCTGGGCCTCCCTCTGTAGCCCAAGCTGGCCTTGAACTCGTTCGGCTTCTGCCTGAAATCTAGCTGCTGGGATTCCAGGCCTGTGCGACGACTCTCAGCAAGCAGCAGCTTCTTAGAGAGGTGCAGGAAAAGCACAGATGGGAGACGGTACTTACTCTTTTTTCCTTTCTATCTCTCTCTTTTTCCTAAAAAGCTCACAGGGAGAATGATCTCTGAGATAATTTTTCTGCTTTCTTTGCACCTTAATACTTAGAAGTCTTTAAGTACGGGAGAAGAAAAAAAAAAAAAGATCTAAAAAATAAGTACTACAGCAGGCAAATATCTCAGTGATGACAGAAGGGGGGAAAAAAATCCCAGCTCTACTTTTTTTCTCCCCAGTGCTACACTTGGAGCTGTGTGTGTGTGTCTTCCTGCGTGTCTGCTGTGCGTTACAGACCTACACACGCAGGCCTGTGCCACCCACCTTTCTCTCTGCACGCGTGTGAGCACGTCTGTGTGCTCACATACGTGTGCTGGTGGGGAGCCATTCACCCACGGAGGGGGTGTTCAGAGAGCTGCGCCAGCTCCCAAGGTTGGGCTGAGCTGGGGCCTGGCAGGAAGGACAGATAAGGCCGCTAAGCTCCAAGTTCTATGCTCCCTGCCTTCCTGTCTTGGGATGGGCTGGGTAGCAGAGGACTCTTCCAGCCTGGATCCTTGGCTTTCTGCCACTGGGATACAATGTGTGTGTGTGTCTGAATGTGTATTTGAGGGATCTATCTGTCAGACAGGTGAGCTGGGTGAATCGCCATGCACCTGTATGTGCGGGGAGCAGCCCCCCCCCATTTCTCTGCCCCTCTTAGGGGGGGAGGCGATGTAAGCAGCCCAGAGCTTGCCCGGGTTCGGGAGTTTATTGCAATCATAAGGAAGCACAGAGGAACGGGTTTTATCTGTTCATGATTGCAGGAGTCTGTTGGGGTGTGTGTGGCGGGGCCGGGGGGGGGGGGGGGGGATGCTCCTGGGGCCTGCAGATTACACATTCAAACAGAGAAGGAACACCTGCGGAGAAGAAGCAGGGGTGGAGAGAAGCTGGGAGGATGAGGGATGAGGGCCCACCCGGGAAAGGGGAGAGGCCTTGGGCAGCTATTAAAGAGGCCCGCGCTTACAGGACCGGCACCAGGTATAGCAGAAGACGGTGATGTGGGGGGCGGGAGGGGAAGACCTTGGGGGAAGCTGCGTGCAGCAGGAGAATCAAGGGGAGGCAGCAGGATCTTCAGGCCCGTCTTACAGGCCTGCGCTTCAGGGTATGAAGCTGCCAGGTTCTGCTGGGTGGAGGGGTGTGTGTGCCACCAGGAGGCTCTCTTGGGAACAAGGGGAGGACGGGAGAGGCCAAGCGAGGGGAGGGGAAGGGAGGGGAGAGGAGGGAAAGGGAGGGGAGAGGCGAAGCGAGGAGAGGGGAAGGGAGGGGAGAGGAGGGGAAGGGAGGGGAGAGGAGGAGAGGGGAAGGGAGAGGAGGAAAGAGGATAGAGCGGAGAGGAGGGGAGAAGGGTAAGGGAGGAGAGGAGAGAAAAGAAGGGGAGGGTAAGGGAGGAGAGAGAAGGGAAGGGGAGGGGAGTACAGGAGGAGAGAAGAGAAAGATGAGAGGGAGAAGAGAGAAAGGGAGGGGAGGGGGAGTAGAGGGGGAGATGGAGAAAAGAGAAAAGAGAGTACAGAGAGAGGAGAGAGGAGGGAGGATAAGGGAGAAGAAGAGAGGAGAGAGGGTAAAGGAGAGAAGACGAGAAGAGAGATGAGTAAAGGAAGAAGAGGAGGAAGAGGAGGAAGATTAAGAGAAGGAAAAGGAGGAGGTGGAAGAGAAACAGGAGGAAGAGGAGGAAGAAGAACAAGAGGAGGAAGAGGAGGAAGAGGAAGAGGAGGAGGAGGAGGAAGACAAAGAGAAGGAAAAGGAGGAGGACGAAGAGGTGGAAAAGGAACAGGAGGAAGAGGAGGAAGAAGAACAAGAGGACGAGGAGGAGGAAGAAGAAGAGGAGGAGGAAGAAGAAGAGGAGGAGGAAGAAGAATAGGAGAAGGAAGAAGAAGAGGAGGAGGAAGAAGAAGAGGAGGAGGAAGAGAAAGAGAAGGAAAAGGAGGAGGAGGAAGAGGTGGAAAAGGAACAGGAGGAAAAGGAGGAAGAAGAACAAAAGAAAGAGGAAGAAGAGGAGGAGGAAGAAGAGGAGGAAGATGAGGAAGAAGATGAGGAGGAAGAGGAGAAGGAAGAGGAGGAGGAGAACAAAAATTGCCTGAAGTTTCTGGAAACTGAAGGAGGCGAGCTTTACCCCTTGGCAGTGTGGTTCTGTGGACACCGCCAGGCTCTGCGGTCTGCTTACCACCACAACTCCAGCGGAAACACCTGTCCCTCTGGCTAGAGGAAGCAAAGGCAGGAGGTCCAGGGCAAAAGCCTCCAGGGCTGCCAGACAGGAGGGAGAGCCCCAATTTTCTGTGTGACCCCAAACCGTGCCCGTATGAGATGGGCTAAAAAAAAAATAATCCACGGGAGCCGGGGACTGGGCTGCCGTCCCAGGCAGACATCACCCGCGCAGCCTGCGTGGGACTCACTGAACATCCTGCCGCCTCCAACGTATCAGTATTCTTTGGGTCAGTGTCCCAGAAGCCAGAGTCTGTACATCGTCGCACTGCTGACATATGAAATCAGGGCGAGAAGCAGAGTTATGCGCGGTGGGGATAAAGAGAAATATGTGCATGCTGAGTAAAAATATAACAACTCAAGCTGGGCGCTGGTGGCTCACGCCTGTCATCCTAGCGACTCAGGAGGCTGAGAGCTGAGGATCGCGGTTCAAAGCCAGCCCAGGTGGGAAAATCCATGAGACTCTCATCTCCAGTGAACCACCAGAACACTGGAAGTAGAGCTGTGGCTCAAAATGGTAGAGCGCTTACCTTGAGCAGGAAAAGCTCATGGACAGCGCCCAGGCCCCAAGAGAAAAAAAATTATATACATATATATGTATACACACACACACTTCAGAAAGAATGAAACAGAATTCCTTAGGCGCTGAAGAGCTGGCTCACATCAGGATTTGGGTGAGTTGGCACCGATGTACGCCGCATTGCTTCCAAAGGCTAGAACTCTGTCACTTGCACCACAGCTCTACTTCTGGCTATTTGGTAATGAATTAGAGGTAAGAGTCTCAGAGATGTTTTTCTGTCCTGGCTGGTTTCAAACCTCGATCTTCAGATCTCAGCCTGCTGGATTACAGGTGTGAGTCACTGGTATCCTTGGTTTGATCCTTATACTGTACATTCGCAAACAGTAGGACCAGTAACTTCGGATGTTGTTGGAACTGGGAATGAGGAGATGACACCCGACGCTCATTAATAACTAGTTAGACGTTAGGTGGCGGCTGTGACGGTCCAAGCGAACAGGAGTCTCTGAGGCGCGCGCACGGGGAATTCGCAAGGGAAAACCCAAGGCTGACTGTTTAGGTTTCAGTCTCTACTTAAATTGGAGTCAACGACAAAGATGGAGAAGACGAGGAGGGGGCGGGGAGATGGGAGAGGAAAGCCAGGGCCGTCTTTTGGCTTTGCCCAAGTTCACCAAACGGCACTGCGTGGAAGGAGGTAGTTGGGTGCAGGTGATCGGAAATTCTGATTTAAGAATACTCAACAAGCCGGGCGCCAGTGGCTAATGCCTGTCATCCCAGCTACTCAGGAGGCTGAGCTCTGAGGACTGCAGTTCAGAGCCAGCCTGGGCAAGGAGAGCCCGAGAGACTCTTATCTCCAAGGAACCACCAGAAAACTGGAAGCGGCGCTCGCCTTGAGCTGAAGAGCTGAGGGACAGCGCCCAGGCCCTGAGTTCAAGCCCCACGACCGACAAAAAAAAAAAAAAAAGAATACTCAACAAATAGCTGGTGCTGAAAGATGTCCGGAAGCCAGGAAGAGGAGAAAAGGGAAGGAGACGGCAAGTCTAGGGTGTTCAGCCCCAATCAAGGATTGGAAGTGCCAAAGAGTCCTGACCCTTACTCTCCTGACAAAGATATCTCTGGTTTGGGGGAATTCCAGGTCATCGGAATCCACACAGGCCCTTCTGATTCTTGGCCAGGACAACCCACCGATTGCCAACCACATCCGGCCATCCGAGAAGACCCACGCACCCCCCAGAAGGACTCACCAGGGAGCTGGTGTAGGTGGGATCCGAGGTGTCATCCTGGAGGTAGCGGGAGAGGCCGAAGTCGGACACCTTGCACACCAGGTTGCTGTTGACTAGAATGTTCCTGGCGGCCAGGTCTCGGTGCACGTAGTTCATTTCGGACAGGTACTTCATGCCCGCGGCGATGCCCCTCAGCATGCCCACCAGCTGGATTACTGTGAACTGCCCGTCGTTTTGCTGTGGGTGGACACACACACACACACAGGGTCTGAGTTGGGATGATGGCTACTCTGGAGACCAGGAACCGTGGCCCGCTCCCCCTCCCCCCTGCCCCTTATCTCAACAGCTCGGGGCTCTCTGCTCGCCAAGCCCTGTCGATTTCATCTCCCAATTACCTCCCAAGCCCGTCCGCCCCATTCCCTCTCCACCGCCACCGCACCATGCCAACTGAGTCGCCTTCATCCATCACCTGGTCCAGCCTCCCGTGCCCCCCCCCCCCACCCCCATTCCCGGCCTGTGCAATCCATTCTCTCCATGGCAGCCAGAACCATCTTTGAAAGACATAAATCAGGCCATGTCACTCTCTGCCTTCCATCCGGCTAATAGCTTCTCATGGCCTTAAAGGAAAATCTCCAAGTTCCTTAGCAAAAGGCCCAGGAGACTCCCCCTCTTACCCCCCCCCCGCCCCGCCCCGCCCCGGGAGGCAGGGGGAGGTGTCTCCTGGGGGTGGGGGGGCTGGGTGCTATCTTAAGACTACAGAGACCACCTTGTTACTGCTGTACCCTAGCCTCACTTTGGTCTTATAGACAGCGGCCTTGTTCTTGGCACTATCACCAGTTTTAACTCTGTGTGTGTGTGTCTGTGTGTCTGTCTGCCTCTGCTTGATTCTAAACTCTTCCAGGTCATAAAACAGCACATGAAGCCGGGCGCCGGTGGCTCACGCCTGTCATCCTAGCTACTCGGGAGGCTGAGATCTGAAGATCGCGGTTCAAGGCCAGCCCGGGCAAGGAAGAGTCCGCGAGACTCTTTTCTCCAATGAACCATTCAGAAAACCGGAAGTGGCGCTGTGGCTCAAGTGGCAGAACTGCTCGCCTTGAGCTGAAGAGCTGAGGGACAGCGCCCAGGCCCAGAGTTCAAGACCCACGACCGACAGAAAAAAAAAAGAAAAGAAAGAACAACTAAAAAACACCACATGAACACGCTGGGTAAACGACTGTGGACATCTGCTTCAGCTTGCATACTGGAAGGTCTAGGATGCCTTCTTTGTGGCCGGGTCTTCATCTCGGCCTCCACACACATCCGCGGGTGGGGATCGCCCTGCGTAGGTTCCAGGTCTCACAGAGACCCAAACCCAGAATGGCGCACGGCTCCAACTCCACCCACTGGTGATGGCGGCTGCGTGGCTCCGGCTAGGAAAGAAGGCCGGGCCGGCGTACGCTCTGCAGGGAAAAGAGCCACAGCCCTTCACGGGTGCCACTCTCATCAAACAAAAACCTCAACAGATAAACGAAGACAAAACCTACTACCGCCACCAACAGAGCTCTCCGTGACTGGAAAAAGCCCACTGGTTTAGAGAGGGGGGAAAAGAAAAAAAACCACCATGGTAGAGAGAAGAAATACTGGCCCAGGGTAGAGTGATTTCAGCTTCCTTTCTCTCATGAAGGGCTCTCTGCGGAAATTGCTTTTCCGAAACTGCTCTGAAGTCACTCGCCCGCCCTTCCAGGAGACAGGAAAGGATTTAGGTATTTCAACGTTCATTGACAAATCCACTTCAGGAAATGAAACCCTTATTTGATTTGTTTGAAGAGAATGAATCATAGATTCCCCCCCCCCTTTCTTTCTTCAGACTCAAAGAGGAAACTTCCCAGCTCACCCGACTCACTGCTTTTAGCTTATAGATTGGAAAATCGAGTTAACGGACTTGCTTGGGGTCCGGGAGGTGACTTACAGCCCGATCGAGCCTGGCCTTCTCTCCTACACATCTGAGATGTGTAGGCTGCGGCTCAGTGACTCTTTTTTTTCTTCTGTGCGTCGTGGGGCTTGAACTCTGGGCCTGGGCGCTGTCCCTCAGCTCTTCAGCTCAAGGCTAGCAGCTCTACCGCTTGAGCCACAGCGCCACTTCCGGTCTTCTGAATGGTTCACTGGAGAAAAGAGTCTCACGGACTTTCCTTGCCCTGGCTGGCCTTGAACCATGATCCTCAGATCTCAGCTTCCTGAGTGGCTAGGATGACAGGCGTGGGCCACCAATGCCTGGCTGTTGGTTTTTTTTTTCTTCTAACATGGATTAGAAGGAACTATCCATGGGGTCTATGGTTGAAGAACAGCAGTGTTTAAGGTCCTAGATAATGGAGTCTACATTTTACCACGAGAAGGGGAGAGTGGACGAGCCTTGGGGAAGCGTTATCCGATAAGCCAAGAGAATCTCTGGTGTCCCGACCCCCGGGCTACACCTGTGGTCAGCTCTCCAAAGCTCCTGCATCCAGGAAGGTGAAGGAGAAGAAACAGTTGCACACACAGAGGCCTAACCCTTTCCCTTTCTTCTCTGGATGGTGATCCTAAAATTATCCTCCTTCCCACGCGACGGACCCGGTGGGATTGAACTGATGACCTATTTCTTTTCAATTTTACCAAGCAGCAGATACACCAATTAATGTTGCTATGCTCCCAGGGTTTGGTAGTGAGGCTGAAATTAGATTTATAGATTACCTGCCTCCGCCGAGGTGTGAGCAGTCAGAAATGCTTCACTTCCCTCTGCTCCGGCCCTGCCCCTGCCCTCTCCACCCTCCCTTTCTTGGCTGAGCCTTCTCTGCTTCTTGCTCCTCGAGGTTTTGCTCCCAGTGTGCATGCTCATCGCTGAATGCCAGCGCCCAGCTTGCCTCTTGGGTCCTGAATCCCAGATGGAAACAAGTCCCCCCCCCCCCCCCCCAGAGGCGCCTCTTTCTTGAAGGAACACTGGGGTAATGAGTCTCTCCATCCTCTTCTCTACCTACAAGGGCTACTTTCTAGGGTGACGCTGCCCTGGGCATTTCCTACCAAAGGGAAACCCATTTTTGTTTTGTCGGCTGTGGGGCTTGAACTCCGGGCTTGAGCGCTGTCCCTCAGCTCTTCAGCTCATGGAGAGCGCTCTACCGCTTGAGCCACGCAGCGCCACTTCCGGTTTTCTGAGTGGTTCATTGGAGAGCGGAGTCTCATGGACTTTCCTTGCCTGGGCTGGCTTTGGACCGCGATCCTCAGATCTCGGCCTCCTGAGTCGCTAGGATGACAGGCGTGAGCCACGGGTGACTAGCAGGGTTTGTCCCCTCCCACCTCGTTCTTGGATTCATCCAGCAAGCGTTTTCTGAGGCCCTCCTGCCGCCCAGGCGTCTGCAAGCTCTGCTTTGCTCTCTCCTTGTAGCAAGGTCTCCAAAACCCAAGGGCCATGCCCGCAGGCCAGGTCTACACCCCCGCCCCCACCCCCCAGGATGTCACCGAACCCCCGTCCCTTCTTGCGGACATAGGCTCACCCTGAGGAAGGAATCCAGGGCGCCGTTCTCCATGAACTCCGTGATGATCATGACCGGCCGGCTCTTGGTGACCACACCTTCTAAACGGATGATGTTGGGGTGATCGAACTGACCCATGATGCTGGCCTCGCTCAGGAAGTCCCGGCGCTGTTTCTCCGAGTAGCCGGCCTTCAGCGTCTTGATGGCAACGTAGATCTCCCTCTTGCCGGGCAGCTTCAGGCGACCCTTGTACACCTCTCCAAACTCTCCTGCAACACAACAAGGGCATCTCTGTTACCCTCTGGCTTCAGGGCCCTTGGAGTCACGAGCGGAGAAATCTTAAGAACATCTTTTGCTTTCTGGTCAGTCATGGGGCTTGAACTCTGGGCCTGGCCGCTGTCCCTGAGCTCTTCTGCTCAAGGCGAGTGCTCTACCGCTTGAGCCACAGTGCCACTTCTGGTTTTCTGAGTGGTTCATTGGAGATCAGAGTCTCTTGCACGTTTCCTTGTCTAGGCGGGCTCTGAACAGCGATCCTCAGATCTCAGCCTCCAGAGTAGCTAGGATGACAGGCGTGAGGCACCGGCGCCCAGCCACATGATCATTTTTTTTTTTTTACATCCGTTCATAGAAGTAGTTGGAGAGCCGGACTCTGGTGGCTCAAGCCTGTGATCCCACTCAGGAGGCTGAGATCTGAGGATCTCAGGTTCAAACCCAGCTCGGGGGCAGGAAAGTCTGTGAGACCCTTAATCTCCAATGAACTACCACAAAACCAGAAGTGGAGCTGTGGCTCAAATGGTAGAATGCTAGCCTTGAGCAAAATCAATGAATAAAAGCTCAAGGACAGATTCCAGGCCCTGAGTTCAAGTCCCAGTACCAGGATTAAAAAAAAAAATCAAAGGAAATAGTTTAAGACACCAAAGTACAACTTCAGAATACATGTGTTTGGTTTTTTTCATTTGCATCCTAGCTGAAGAACGGACAGGCATCAGTTTCAGTTTTCACAGAATCAAAATTCTTTTTTTTTGTTTTTATTTATTATTATCTTTAAGTAGTTGTACAAAGGAGCTGCCGTTTGGGTTGAAAGCAGTTTAGCAATACAACGTACCTTGATTAATGTCAAAATTCATTTTTCACTGGTATGCTTCCCCCCACCTTGCAGGAAAAAAATCCTGCAAAAAGTACTTGGGTACTTTTTTTTAGTCCTCTTGATGAGACAGACAGAATTTGTGTTCCTACCCTGCCACAAAAGCACTGGTTTCTGGTGCTTCCTCTAGAAAGCAGACTAAGAAGTTAGGAAGAGCTGGGCGCCAGTGGCTCACGCCTGTCACCCTAGCTACTCAAGAGGCTGAGATCTGAGGATCACGGTTCAAAGCCAGCCGGGGCAGAATAGTCTGTGAGACTCTTATCTCCAATGAACCACCAGAAAACCGGAAGTGGCGCTGTGGCTCAAGTGGTAGAGCGCTCGCCTTGAGCTAAAGAGCTGAGGGACAGCACCCAGGCCCAGAGTTCAAGCCCCATGATGGACAACAACAAAAAGACGTTAGGAAGACATTTATCTTAGTTAGATTGAAGTGAGGAGAGAGAGAGAAAGCTGTACTGGGCAGAGAGAGAGGACAGGTGGCTGAGGCCAGACCCTCAATCAACAGGGAATGCTGACACAAGGATCTCCCTTTCCCAGCCATAACCAGCCTCTCTGCCACCCCCACCAGCTCACCGCGTGAGTCACGGGGAGATGCCGCCTCTGGAAGCCATCACGTTTGGCGGAGAAATGGCAAGATCATTTCTCCAAACCAGTGTGAGCCACGCACCTCCCAGAGCACTACGGCATTTCAACATTTTGTTTTTCAGTAAGAAAAAAACCAAGAGCTTAAAAAAAAAAAACAATTCTGGTGACACCATTTCATAGCTCTCTCCGAAAAGAAAAAAAAAAAAAAAACCAAAACACCAATCTGTGGGGCCTCACTGAATGTGTTTTCGGGAGTGATTTCTGTGCTCTCCCTTGGTTTGGTAACTTCTACCTCCTCCTCGTGAAGCGGCTGAGTATCTGCTTGTAAAGTGCCGCCCTGAAATGCATGTCAAAGGCCTGTGAAGAGAAACAGTTATTTTTTTTTAAATATATGTGTTCTTTTTTTGTTTTTCTTTCCCTTGCTGGGAAAGCTTTCCTTTTCATTCCTTTAGCTTCTGGGAGGAAACGATGGAACGAAGTGTGTGAGCAATCGGGTACATTACTGGCTCTATCAGAACGGCCAGCCAGCATTCTCCTACCCCAGCTGGGCCAAGTCGGAACACGGGGGGAGGGGGGGGGCCTCACAGCTAACTCGGGCTCCGGGAAGGGTGCTGTCCTCTTTCACAGACAGACGCCCTGCGTCTACATCTCCTGTCTGGGAACAAGGTGGTCAGCACACTGAAGAACCGGAATACTGATCCGTGGTGTTCACCTCAGTGGGTAGTTTGGAAGAATGCGCCACATCAATCTGATATCCTGTGCGAATAAATACCCCCGTGGAGAAACCTTCCTCGACACCACGCATCCTCCACGTGAGCTGCCCTGTCATCACGGAGGGGTTGGGGATTGCTGTTTCACAGGGACCAGGGTCTCAGGACTATGACTGCACGGGTCGCACAGGGCTTGCTGTCCAGGTAATTTGGAGAGCTGGCCAAGTCGACGCTCAAGCAAATTGCAAGCGATTAACCAGCAGCCCCAAAGCCCCGTGGTATGGGAATTTATCTCTGTGTCACTGAATACATCTGAAACACAGCTTGGCCACCACATAATAATGCTGGACCCGCACACAGTTGGGGCGTTATTGATGTGAGTGGAAAGAAAGAAGCAAAGAAGAAAGGAGGCAAAGAAAATATTGCCATTATTAAGAATGAACAGAACCAAGAACTTGTGTCATCTACTGCCTTTAGAAATTGCCCCTCAGGGCTGGGAAGGTGGCTCAGTGGTAGGGTGCTTGCCTTGCATGCATGAGGCCATGAGTTCCATTCCTTAGCAACCCATAAGCAGAAAAAGCCAGAAGTGGCTCTGTGGCTCAAGTGGTAGAGTGCTCGCCTTGAGCTGAAGAGCTGAGGGACAGTGCCCAGGCCCAGAGTTCAGGCCCCAGGACCAACCAAAAAAAAAAAAAAGGAAGAAGGAAAGAAAGAAATTGCCACTCTATCAGAAAGAATGACAAATGTACTATTCGTAAGGAAATGGAAAGACTTGGAAAAAAAATCTTATTAAGCAAAGTAAGCCAAGACCCAACAAAACTCAGGTTGCATGGTTTCCCTCATTTGTGATACCTAGAATCTGTCTAGAAATCTACAAGTAAACACACTGGATGGTAAAAGACAAAAACAATTCACCAGGACATGATAAATTATACAGGTCTCTAGACATTCCCTACAGTGAGGCCAAAGGAAGATCTTCTTAGGAGAGGATCACAAGGGCACAATAGCTATGTGCATCAGATCATACAAAATAATATTTATCAAAATGAACTCCAGGAAATGAAAACAAGACAGTTTTTTTCCCTTTGTTGCTGTAATTTTGGTTTCTTTTCCTTTTGTCTGGTTTGTAAGCTTATCTGTCTTTGGGAAGAGTGGGCGAGGGGCACAGAAATGGAGGGACAAAGGGTGAACAGATGCAGCACTGGTCCTCACTAGACACTACATTGAAAATGAACTCTACAAGTTGTGGGTGGGAGGGTTGAAGGGAAAAGTTGGTGGAGATGTCCAAAAAGAAGGCTGCTAGCTGAAGATAAGCTAACCAAGTTCTATGACTGCTCTCCTTCCAGAGAGCTAGGAAATTCTTCCCTATAGGGCCACAGCCTTGCCAACATCTCTTTCTTCTCCCCCTACACTCCTTAACACGAGGAAGAGAGAAAAGTAGCTCAGCAATGTTAAGTGCCTCAGCCATTCTATATAAAATCAGAAGGAAGAACATTTTCAAAAACTGAACACGAACCATCCAACCTGCCAGCAGGTATTTCGGGCGCTAGCTGTTGGCTGTGTGTGTGAGCAAGGATCTACACACACAATTACACTCTTTTTTTCCCCCTCTCTCTCTCTTAGTAGCAATGTGAAGTCACAAACTGCCTTGAGGGGCTGGAAAAGAGGAGAAAAAAAAGAAAGGAAAGCAGAATTTCTAGTTACTAATTCGGGCTTACACCAGAGATGGAACTTTTAAGGAACAAATTGAAACTAGGTTTTTAAGGAATGATTTCAAGAAGGTTTTTTTTAACACACTGGTTGGCATAAAGTAGGTTAGGACTCAGCTGGAGTAGAAGGCAGGCATTTTACCATCTCCTGATTGACTCTGGCTTAGAGGACCGACATTAGTCACTGGTCACAGAAGGATGGATGGCTGAGCTCCTTAGATCCTCAACTGCCATTAACAATCTAGTAGATAGTAGGAGGAGGAGGTGGGAATTGCTTGATGGACAGGGTATCCAAAGTCCCCAGTACCAAGATGGCGGAGGTGAAATGGACTTCTCTCCTCTCCCTCCCCACCTCCTGTCAGTCATGGGCTTGATCTCAGGGCTTGGGAGCTGTCTCTGAGCTCTTTTTGCTCAAGGCTAGTGCTCTACCACTTTGAGCCACAGCATCACTTTCAGTTTTCTGATGTTTCATTGGAGATCAGAGTCTCACAGACTTTCCTACCTGGGCTGACTCTAAACCTGGAATCTCAGATCTCAGCCTCCTGGGTAGCTAGGATGACAGGTATGAGCCACCAGCGGCACCTGGCTGATTACTCTGTTTTGTAGCTCTTTGTGGTTCCAATACAATTGTATACACAATCATATATCAAATACATGTGTGTATATATATGAATATGTATATGTCTTGCATATTACATATAAGACCTCATATATGTAATATATGAATGATCTCATATATAAAAGATCATATATGGATATAAATGATACATAAGATCTCATACATAGATATGTATATATATGACTATATGATATAATATGATATGATATGTATATGATTATAATCTAACATGAATATATTATGTAGATTTCATATATAAATATATTATCTCATATATGATTATATAGATTTCATCTATATAAATTACATAAATCTTCTTTTGTATAAATATATATGTGGTATAATATATATCTCATATGATATATATTCTTATATAGCTCACATATATGAAGTATATGGAATATATGAATTATATATGAGATTTATATCATATATTCATATATATTCATAGCATATATATTATATATATTTATATTATATATATATATGGGATCTCATATAACATAAGCAAGCCTGTGTTATTCAAGTTGCAAAGTATCTTGGCCCCTCTTAAGAAACATAACTAATTGCACTTAGAACTAAGACAAGACTAAATATGTTCTATGCAGAACATGCGCTCTCCCCCGAGTGTGGGCTGGTCTTTCTAGAACGGCCATATGGGGATAATGAATTCTAAAGGCAGTATTGTAATTCTCCGCAAACAGGCTGGGGTATTCCAAACTGCTAGATCGAGTTTGCCATCATGAGCCATGACTGTGTATTTATTTAGCTGCTCTTTTCCATAGCAACCGAAAAGTGGCAGAGGGTGCAGAGGTTGTGTTCGGCGGAGCTGGAGCAGCCCTATCTGCGTTTTAAGATTCGAGCTGCATCATTAACTCAACGGGCAGCGCCGCCTGCAGCAAGCTATTCTCTCTGAATGCTGATTTCCTTGCCAGTTCCGAGAAATACACCCAGACTCTTGCAAACATAAACTCTCACTCACGGGGCCGTTACCGGGATTAAATGAGACAAGGCTTATAAAGTAATGGAAGGGAGTTCCAGGCACACGGCGAGTGTCCCACACGGGCTAGCTACATCGGTTATCATTTCTGGAGACGTTTATACGATTCCCTCTTCTAGGGCTCTCCCTGCCAATCCATCTCCGGAGAGTCCGGTTGGCAGGTCACCTTCTTGACAAATCATCCTCTAACTCATCATCTCCTTTGTCAGCGCCTTTGCTGACCCCGGGTGGTAAGCCCATTCCCACCTGGATGTAGGACACATCTCTGATCTCCACCCGTCCTCACCCAACCTCCTCACCCACTCCATCCAGCCCAGCCCTGGTGGAAGGGCCAGACAGGTAGCTTGTGGAGTAAAGGAACGATTTGTTCATTAAAATTCAGCGGATGTGTTTTCTCCTGGAACACTCCCTGGTGACACCTCTTTCTATGCTTTCATACCCTGAAGGGTCAAACTCAAGCCTGCTGTGTGCCTGATCCAGGTGGTACACTGAGCGACGACACTGGAGCACCATCCATCCATGCTGCCGGGACCGATCCAATATGGCAGCCTTGGGCAAGTCTACTCGTCTAACTGATCAACCATTAGCCAGTGCTTTGGGACTTAAAACCTATGAAGTAACTCCCAAAGTAACAATGAACTAATAGTCTCCAAAGACAAGTATCCTTTCTAGAGAAACTTCCATTGCCCTGATTACCCAATGGGAAGAGGCCACGATTGGCTTTCCCATACTCTACTTGCAGAGCACTGACTCAGGATTTCAGTCTCTCTTTCTCATTCTCCCAAATTCAACGCCCATCTCCAGAGTTTTATCCCTGCTATATTTCACCCCCAGGGGACCTTACCTTCATCACACTATACAGCAAATACTTAATTAAAGTGAGACACACTGGGCCAAATCCCAGACTAACCAAGGCACCTAGAGTCTCGCAGAACTCTGAGCCTCGTGGAGAAAGATGGATGTTACACAGATAACTATGTTGTGATTAATAATTAATTATATCTGATGTTCCGGAGCCTTCTGTTTGGATCATAATTACTGTTCTGTTTTTTATACCTTCATGCAACATCCTCAGACACACTGGTGGTTGATTCAATTCTTCCAACCACTTCGTTTCTAGATTTTTCTTCCTCAGCTTTTGCCGCCCTCACCCAACCACTAGTTTCCATGTCTTGAGTGCCAAAAAAGGCTTCACTCTGCCATCAAGATACCACGAAAGATCATTTCTCTCAGCAATATGTAGCTGAGATCTGGAGGATGAGGAGATGGCGTAAATGAACACCTAGGATAGTACCTTGTATGTGCCTATAAGTGACGCGTACTGATAAACACAGATGGGTAAGTAGACACAGCTATGTAGAGAGTCTATATTCTTATAGAATATCCGTGAGAGTTCTACAGAGATGCTAAAAAAAAAAAAGTGTTCTTTAAAACATCAGCTGCTGTTTTATCTGATGAAATAAATTTTGATTAACTGTAAAAAAAAAATCATAAGTAAAAAGGATGGTTTTCCTTCTATCCTTACCTCCAGCCATTCCACCAGTCTCTCTACCCTCTCTGGATATCTTAGTTTGCCCGGGTCAGGCTGGACTGAGATCCTCCTATTTGTACTTCCTTGCCTAGCTTGGATGACAGGCATTAGCCACCCTGCTCAGCTACTGTGCTTCCCCGAGAAAGCTGGGACCATAAAATGTAGGCCATCATGCGAAGCCTTTGGTGTCGAATGAAGGCTGAGACACCCTTTCTTTTCCTTGGCCTGGGCTGGCCTTCGATCCCTTCATCTCTACCCTCTTCAGCAGCTCGGATTACAGGCTTGAGCCGTGACATCCTGGCTACTCTCTACATTAATCCGCCGGTTCTACCTGTCCGGCAGCCTTTGTTCCTTCCTGTCCTTAATCCATCCAAGTTGTCTTGTCTTTTAGGGGCTACTCAGGTTTCTCCTCCGTGAGTCTTCCTGGCTGTGGGGGTTTAACTTGCTCCCGGCTGTCCTGTCCCCTCTCCATCTTTTTCCTTCTTCTCACCGAGTGCTACCGAGTTCTGTGCACGCGAGAGTCATTCCTGCAGGACGGAGATGCTGCTGCGGGGCATCGGGGGGATGCATCAGCATCCATCCTCACGGGCAGGAGGCAGCGTCTCACGCGTGAACATCTCCCTGAACCTCATCCTTATCCCCCCATTCTCCTCTGGCCCCAAACGGGCACCGTCTCCTGGCGAGCCCCCGCAAACAACCTGCTGGTGTATGAGGAGGAGACAGTGTCTCACCACCAGCTGTCTTGAAAATAAAGTCAAGACAGAAAGCAATGCCCTCGATGTGGGGCACCTGCCAGTCCCCATGGTGGAAATGCTCCCGTCGTGGTGGATACCAGGCCAGGGCCGCACCGCTGGGCCCAGGAATGGAAGGAGAGGCCTGAGACTGGGCCTTGCGCAGCCTGGCTCCACTCTCTCTCTCTTTCTAGTGCATTTCATTGAAACTTTTTCCTAGTGCTCATCCCAGGAGGCTCAGACCGATGGCCATCTCCTCCGTGGGGCTTCTGGTTCTCCAAGATCCTCCCAGGACAAGTGGTGGACCCAGCCCCTCCCGCGTGCCTCTGTGTGGATGCTATGAAAGAATGACCCTCGGAGACCATGAGACCTTGCAGGGGAAAAGCAATTCACTCGTTTCTGGAACTCCACCTTGAACACTAGGTAAAATCTGGTGGAGGGAGGGAGGAGGGAGGGAGGGTAGGAAGGAGGAAAGGAGGGAGGGAGGGAAGGAAGGAGGAAAGGAGGGAAGGAAGGGAGGAAGGAAGGGAGGAAGGAAGGGAGGAAGGAAGGGAGGGAGGGAGGGAGGGAGGGGAAGGGAAGGAAAGGGAGGGAGGGAGGGGAAGGGAAGGAAAGGGAGGGAGGGAGGGGAAGGGAAGGAAGGAAGGAAGGAGGAAAAGGAATGAAGTCTCGAGAGAGAGATGGAGGGAAGGAAGGAAAAGGAAGGAAGAAAGGAAGGAAGGAAGAAGGGAAGGAAGAAAGGAGGAAAAGGAATGAAGGAGTCAGATGGAGGAAAGGAGAGAAGGAAGAAAGGAGAGGAAGGAAAGAAAAGAAGGAAGGGAAGGAAAAGGAAGGAAGGAATGGAGGGAGGGAGAGAAAGAAAAAAGAAAGGAAGGAGGGATAGAAGGAGGGAGGGAAGGAAGACAGGAGAAAGAAGGGAATGAGAAACAGGAATGAAGGAGGGAGAGATGGAAGGAAGGAAAGAAGGAAGGGAGGAAGGAAGGGAAGAAGGGAGGAAGGAAAGGAAGGGAGGGAGGAAGGAAGGGAGGGAGGAAGGAAGGGAGGGAGGAAGGAAGGGAGGGAGGGAGGGAGGGAGGGAGGGAGGAAGGGAGGGAGGGAGGGAGGAAGGAAGGGAGGGAAAGAAGGAGGGAAGGAGAGGAATGAGGATGAGGGAATGAGAAAAGGATGGGAATGAACATCCAAGGAAAAAGGGAGGAAGAAAATGAGAGGAAAGGAGAAAAGGAAGGAGAGAGGGGGAGGGAGAGAGAGAGAGAGAGAGAAGGGAAGGAAGGAAAAATGTCTTCTGACTCTTTCCTTCACGGTGTTGGTTTTTGTGATTTACCATGTAACCCCCCCCCCCCCCCCCCCGTTCCAGTTCTTGCAGGTGGCCCAATGGGACATTGTCATTTACATTGCGTGAATCTTACTTTAGGACAAAACAGTTTCTTTTGAAATCTCACATTCACACCGGCTCTTGCAGGACAAGGTGGAGCCAGATGTCCGTGAGGCAGAGTAAGGGGGAAGGGAGGGTTGCTGACTTTGGGGGGGGGGGAGGGGGGAAGGAACTGGAAGAAGATGGGATTCTCAGCCAAGAGTGACTTGGATGAAAATCGCCTCGCGTTATGCACAGAGTTAATATCCACGGGGACCACCAGCCCTGAGCTGGTTCTGAATCACAAGGAGCTGGGTTGGTGATACTGGGGGGCGGGGGGTAGTGTGACTGGGCAGGGGTCTCTCTCTCTCTCTCTCTGTGCTTGGCTTGGGCCAAAGGCATCGCTCCCCCAATACCACGTGACCCACGGGAGAGGACTGAA
Organism: Dipodomys spectabilis; assembly: GCF_019054845.1. Taxonomy (NCBI): domain Eukaryota; kingdom Metazoa; phylum Chordata; class Mammalia; order Rodentia; family Heteromyidae; genus Dipodomys; species Dipodomys spectabilis. The sequence continues at coordinate 911,736 of NW_024871219.1, forward strand.
GCGTTCCTGGAGACACAGTGGCGCTGGCAGGGTGTGAGACACGAATGGAAGGTGGCGGGTGGAGGAGACCATCAATTGTGTCTTTATGGGCATCCAGCAGTTGGTGAGCTCTCCCCACACGGCAGTTCCCCGGCGGGATCATGAAGGGAGAACTTTCTTTACTCCTCCCCTGAGGAAGGCAGGGAGGGGCGGGGTGGGGGTGCTCCGTGGGATGAAATGCGGTTCCACGACACATCACTCCAAGCACGCGACATAAATTCACAACATTAAAAGCGCCCAGCACCATTACCACGAGCCATAACAACAATTAATAACACGGGCAAAGAGTTCAAGATGGAAAACCTGTCTCCCTGACACACAGACTCTCTCTCTCTCCCTCCCTCTCTCTCCAGCCTTCCAAGGCACGATCCTTAAATACGTCAGTGTTGAAGGAGGAAAGAGAACATTATCTACCCAGACGTGAGCGCCGTGGTTCGGGCAACGTGGTTCATGTCAGTCAGGGGAGAATCTGAACCGATTCTTGTGCGTTCAATTCTGGTGGTTAGCCGCCCACCCCTCCCCTTCCCCCCCCCCCATTGGATCCTGGGTGGGAAGGGCTAGGGGTGGGGGTGACACCCAACCCACACCTGCCACAGGGAGAGACTGAAGGGAGCGCTGGGGCAAAGCTCCTCCAGGAGACATAAAAATGGCGGCCCGGAGGGTCCAAGCTTCTCATTTCACAGTCCGCTTTACGGTGAAGCCTTCGGTGCATTAAGAGAGTGGAAAGACGGTGACGCTCCCTCTCAAGATCACGTAAGACTGTCGCTGAGTCCCTTGACCACGCGTGCTTGAGTTTCAGTGTCGTTGGGAGATGCCACTCTAGGGCTCGCTCCCCAGGTGACACCAATAAAGCCACCTCAGACCTAAGAGGGGGGAAGAAGACTATGGCGGTGTCTTGGCGATGGGAGCCAGGAAGAATTGAAGATTTCATCAAACTGACTCGGCGACAACCTGATTTTTAAAAAGCAAGAAGAATATTCTAGATGTGGTTTACAGGTGAGATTGGCTGGAAGCCCTTCAGGGCTTGGTTCTACGCTGAGCGGGGTTTCAATGCTGACCCTGGTCTGGCTCCAAGAACATATGGTCAATAGGAAGAAAGAGAACTCAGAAAGATGACAGGGAATCTCAGCCCAACGCCATTAACGTATCACTGACAGGAAGTGTGTCATTGACAGGAAGTGTGTCATTGACAGGAAGTGTGTCATTGACAGGAAGTACATCATTGACAGGAAAGTAGGGTACCAGATGCAGCTTCCCACGATCGCCACAGCTGTCCACGTCCAGATTCGACTTCTGCAGGATAATAGAGCCACAACTCTTTCCAATGAGATGTAGGTTTGTGTGTGTGTGTGTGTGTGTGTGCATGTGTGCCACAAGAGAAGGCCTAGAAAGAGAACGGTAGGAAGACGAAATCTGGACGCCAACAAGACAGAGACAACGGGAACAGAGGGGAGAGCCGTACCTGCTCCGATGACCTCTTCGATTTTCACAAAAGACACGTCAATCTCCTTGGCAAATTCCCGGACAGCTTCGTTGGGGTCCTCGTAAGTGAAGGGGTCAATGTAGATCTTCATCCCTGGGGAGCCTTATTGGAGGAGATAAGTAGGGTTAACATCCCAAAGAGGAACACGGCGATCATCAAGTAGTGGCTGGTATCACCAACACGTTGGGGGTACTGCTAGCTGGGGGCTCCCTGTGGCACCCCAGACTCGCACATGAGGCCGGCCGCTTCCCCGTCTCCCTTCCCTCGGGACCATTCTGGCCTGGTTCTCTGTCCTCTAGTTCTCCTCCGTAATTACTCCCCACCCCCCTTCTTTGGCCAAGTTCTTGATGAAATGTGGAACCGATGCTTCTAAGTGATAGATCGAGACGGGTTTCCACAGCAGGCGCCCACAAGAAGCAAAGAAGCTGATTGATGCCAACCCAACTGCAGTAGCTAGGAAAGCAGTGGTAAAAACGCCAGGGCAGATATTTGTATTTATCAACTTGACAACTTTTTTTTTTTTTTCCCTGACTGCAAGCTGTAGCTAAGGTTTGAACTGACGGCTGTGGTCCAGGATCACAAGAGAGATGAGGCTGGATTTTTAAAATAATAATAATAATAGAAGTTGGTGCTAGAAAACTCTTTAGAAGTGCCCCATCAGTACAGCCAAAGAGAAAATGGGAAAGAAAGAACTCACAGAAGAGCGATGTTGACATTGAAAAAAAAAAAATGAGGTGGAATGGAAGAAAAATGGTCATTGAACTCCTGTGCGTTCAGACACACCCGGAAGAAGGGGGGGAAAAAAATCAGAGAAAATGGTGGGTGAGAAACACATAGAGGAATCTAGACCTTGCCGCTGATGTACGTGGGGTGGCAAGGTGGATAGGTAGGCTTGGGGGACAAAAACCGAGAATCGTCATTGTAGAAATAACCCATTTGGGAAGTAGAGGGAGAAGGGACGGAAGTAGTCGACAGAAACGGAGAGACAAATGGATTCATTCACAGATGTAATTCCTCAGCGTGTTCGATGTGTCATTAAGCCAAGTGTGGAAATTGGTTTCACGGTGATGGGCGGTTAAAAAAAAAAAAGGGACAACAAACGCTGGGGGACGCGGTCCAGCGTGGTGTCACTGTGAGCGGTGGGTGTGTCCACTGTGGTCAGCTGATCCAGGGATGTCTGAAGGGTCACATGACTTGTCACACGTATGGGGGGGGCTGTGGCCCCAGGCCGAGGCTCCATTTCGGGGTCTGCGGAGCGTCCCCTGTCCCCACCCCTCCCCCACAGCCGGCTCTCTGATGATGAGGACTCTGAGTGCCTGGTATTTTTCCACCCCCAAAATTGATCGAAGCCAGGGTGAGGATTGCTAGGCCACAACCCGAAGGAGGAAGGAAGAGTCAGAGAAGAATGGACAGGAGAATGTTTGTTTTTCGTTTTCCCTTTTTAACAAGCAAATGGAGATAGATTTCCTATTATAAAGGACTTTTCCCGGAAGACAAGGTATCTTACTGAAAACACACACACACACACACACACACACACACACACACACACACACACACACACACACACACACACACACACACACACACACACACACACACACACACACACACACACACACACACACACACACACACACACACACACACACACACACACCCCTAGAGTCCCAGATGGCTGGTTTTAGGATACTTAACACATTGTGCTTTTTTTTTTGTCAGTCGTGAGGCTTGAACTCTGGGCCTGGACACTGTCCCTCAGCTCTTCAGCTCAAGGCGAGCGCTCTACCACTTGAGCCACAGCGCCACTTCCAGTTTTCTGGTGGTTCATTGTTGATAAAGAGCCTCACGGACGTTCCTGCCCGGGCTGGCTTTGAACCGTGATCCTCAGATCTCAGCCTCCTGAGTAGCTAGGATGACAGGTGTGAGCCACCGGTGCCTGGCCCATTGTGCTTTTTTTTTTTTTTTAAACCCGAGGATGACTTCGGGATGTACTGACTAAAATCTGGACAAAACACATCAATCTTCTCTACTACCCAGAAATGTTCCTTCCACTCCACAGATCACAAGTGGAGTGGGTTGACTATGTGAACACGTAAGAATGAGGGGGTTTCTCGTTAGTAGGGGTGGACAAAGGACAAAGAGAGATCTCTCCCTTGCTAGGCAGTGGGACAAGTGTCTTTTAGGCTCCTGACAGCTCTGGGATTGGGGATTGGTGACCATGAGCTTTAGAGTTAACCTACCCTTGGGTCAAGAGAGCTGAGGTGTTTCCACAGTGATAATCTCCCGCCAGGGGTGGCTGAGAGAGTAGAAGATCCGACGGCAAAGTGGTAGGCCCAGCTCTGTGGCTAGCTCTGTGATCAGTAGGGACTCCCTGACCGATGGACTCATGACCATGATCAGCACAATTGTTCTGGGAAGTCTTAAGGGGGGGAGGAGGGGGTGCTTAGGAAGAGGAAAAGAGGTGGAAGGAGGGGGGTCGGGTAGTGAGGGACCTAAGGCACGGAGGGTTGTGAGAGTTACGGTTAGAATGACTACCTTGTTATTTGAGATCAAGGGCTTTTAGCGATGTGTGCTAAGCTATCCTATAGGAGTTCTATAGGAACTAATTAAACAACCTAGAAGCTAATTAAACAACCTAGAATGTGCTGTAAATGAATGGTGTGCAAGTGAAGACGGGGATGAGGATGGATGGGGAGAAGGAACCAGAGGTAATGAGCTTTAGAGATATTGGTCTCAGCCGGTGTGGTGAAAGAGCGATTCCCGGAAGAAACACGGGGGGGGGGGGGGCTCTCTTATCTCTGTGCTCTAGGTCAAGATTGTGTGTGTGTCACTCTGCGCCCAAATGGGGGGGGGGAGGGGGGAAGGGGAAGGGGAGTAAGTCCGCTTTTCTCATCAGGAGAGGTTGGCCACCGAGCTGGCTCCTAGATGGAGGTGTGTGTGCACGCGTGCCGTGTGACAGGCAGGGGCTTTGGTTGTCACCAAAGTCCTTTCACTGGAAACCGAGAAGGCTGCCTGGAGCCCAGGAAGTGGTGACTGGCTACCACGTCCGTTCAGAATACATGTCCTAATGGCCAGGTGCATGCAACATGCATAGAATCTCACACACACACACACATACACACACACACACGTTCCAGCTTGGGATGATACCCCTAACCTCCAGACCCCTCTCCTGAAGCACCACATGCCTTTTCTCAAATCCCAGGAGATGATGAGTGAAGGGGAAGGAGGGAGGGAGGGAGGGAAGGAAGGAAGGAAGGGAGGGAGGGAGGGAGGGAGGGGGAAGGAGAGGAAGGGGGGAAGGAGAGGAAGGGGGGAAGGAGAGGAAGGGGGGAAGGAGAGAAAGAGGGGAAGGAGAGAAAGAGGGGAAGGAGAGGAGGAGGAGGAGGAGGAGGAGGAGGAGGAGGAGGAGGAGAAAAATGCCACGGGCTAGCCGGAACAGGTCATTTGTCTTCTGGCTCACCGTGTTTCTGACTACATCCCACATCAAGCTTGTTCCTGCGCCACTTGCCAGTGAGCAGTTTTTAATTATCAGGAAAGCGGTATTTAGTGCGATGAATCACCAGACAGTGAACAAGGAAACAAGTCGGTGGCAGAGCCGGGTAGAGCCAAAAGCGGGGAGACGGAGCTGGGGGGGATGTACTCATGCGCCCAGTGTTGGGGGAATATTGTTGGTGGCAGCCATCGTCATATCAGATGGGATGCATCTCCATAACACAAGGCAGGTTTGTTTTTCACACTCATCTATACAGTGCTTCACACCACGGCTAGTGTAAACTGTCTGCTATTAATTTTGGTATCAATAGCCGCCATACTCCCCTACCACTGGCCCAGGAGTGGTCTTTATGGATTTGAACTTCTGGTGGCTAAGTGTCTTGAGAAAAGGGGGGAAAAAATCCTCTTCGGTTTTTTACAATCATCTCGTGGACTCATTTCTGTGACGGGTGTAATTTGCACACGTAGCCCTTGGGCCTCACGACCAACTCAAGTGTGCTGGGGTCACGAATGTGGCTGGGGTCACAGCGTGTATAACCGAGAGAAAGAGCCAGAGAAAGGGACAGAGGTTGGGGGGAGCGAGAGAGAGTGGGGGGGAGGGGAAGACTGCATTCACAGGAGAATCTGCAACTCTTAAACATGAACCAAGGCTTTCCATGTCTTAAGGCTTGGAGAGAATCGGTCTAGCTGCCCTCTGGGGCTCTCCAGCAGGACACGGAGCAGTTCTAGAAGCAGAGGAGACTACCTCCCATTGTTAGAGGCCCTGGGCTCAGCGGGTCAGGGTTATTTTCCAAAAGGAAGCGCTCAGGATGACCGGTGGGGTGGGGTGGGTGGAGACGCTGGAAGTCTCATGAGAACCATCTAGAAAACCAGTGAGGTCACTGGACAGTGGCCGGGAGGGAGCTGGGCAGAGCGGGTGTGGCTGTAGGCACGCCTGCTCTCCCAGCTGGCAGGTGCTTGTCTTGGATTTAGGGCGGAGGGGGGTTAAAAGCTAAAAGGGGGAAGATGGCCGGCCCTCTGCAGGCCCCTCATGCTTGGGAGTACGCAAAATCAATACCCTGGACAGCTGGGGACCGAAGGGGAGGGAGGGGACACAGCTGATCACAGGTTCAAGGGCGCAAGGAAGAGCCAGGTGGACTGGGGGGACGGGGCAGGGGGCGGGGCAGGGGGCGGGGATTCCCAGGACCCCAGGGGACAGCTTCTCAGAAGGAGCCCATTCGGCTCTTCTCCTCTCCATCATGGAGAGGAAATACTCAGCAGAACAGCGCCCAGTAAGGTGGGTGCGGGGTGTAGACACAGAATCAGACTCGGCCTATTGTGGCCTTACGCCCCAGGTCACACTGGACCTCACGAAACACAGCCATTTCCTCTGCCAAGACTGGTTCACGTTCCCCGATCCCTGCCTGAGTCCCTTCAGCCCCTAACACTGGCTGTTCCAAGTCCCCTTCCTCACGGATTGGGACTTGTCATTCTTCAGACAGACAGGCCAGTCTCCTCAGGACAGGGGAACGGGAGCCCCGGGGCTAAGAGGGTCATTCTAGGAGTGTCCTTCCCAGCACACAGGACATGGGTTGGGATGTCGCTTCTGAGCTGAACCTTCGTCAGGGAACCACCCGGGCAGACAGACCCGGACGTCTGAAACTTGGACGTACAAATCGTTCATTCTCACCCAGCAGATTACCTGTCCTCTCCAAGGCTTTGCGTTTAAAAAAAAAAATTGTTTTTTAAATGCGAAACTTAGTCTTGGGGCTGATTCCGTGTAGGGGAAGCATTTCATACGAGTCCTTGCTCAAGTGTTATTAGGGGCAGGATCTTTCGGTCATGATGTTGAGCGTTTGCTCAACTAAATAACAAGATTTTTTTCCCCCCTCAGATGGATGAATTGGGACTCAGCCTCCTCTTTGCATTGTTTCGTTTCCCTTTTTTTTTCCCTTCTTTTTTTTTTTTTTGGTTTGAACCTAAACACTAGGTTCCAGATTTATCCCGCTACCATTCCCGTCTTGCAGATTTCAAATTAGCATTCAAAGCTGCTGGCTGGTTCTGAATTTTGATTCCGTCTTTTGACGGTGTTAGTTCTGCTTCCCAACTGTTACCTACAAACTCCAGCAGCAGCGCTCGGCGCTCGGCGGCCGTCCAACTCACCCAGTTAAAAACAAAAAGCAAAACAATAACACAAATGAGAGGTTGAACAGGACGCGGGTTAGCGCTAGGGCCTCCCTTCCTGGCTGAAGGAACTACTCACTCACTTTCTTTTCGGATGGAGACAAAAATCTGTATCCGGTTAACAATATTTTCCCTCAGGAGACTATTTTATATCTAGATAGATAGAAAGATAGATAGCTAGATAGACAGACAGACATAGATATCTCCAAGATGAAGCCTACAGCCTCTTTGAGCCTTTGGTAGTGGATTGAACTCCCACTGCGGCCTTCTCCCTGCCCTGCTCTCCTCTTGCCCCGGCCTGAAGAGCAGGGGCTGCCCTCTGAAGTCTTTGGCTACATCGTCCATTTGTTTGGGCTGTCTTCCATCAAAACCTGAGCAAGTGGCCCTGTGGTGGCCTCTCCACACAAGCGATTTCGTGAGGGAGCTGCTCTCTGAAGGCCCTTCGCTCACTCACAACTCCCTGTTATCCCCAGGTCACCCAGCCCCGGACACACCCCACTCAACTCCGAGCATCAGGCAGGCAGACACACCAATCACTAGAAGGCACGTGGCGCCCGAAGAAGGTCCACGAGCCACGCCCCCTCCCCGACTGCATTTCCCGACGTCCAGTCGACGATCACGTTCTGAGAGGTTACTCAGCCTGGCCTGGCCTGGCCTGGCCTGCCAGATCACCCTGTCTAGGTAAAGTCTGGATCAGCCATCGTGTTCTAAGGGACGGACCCGGAAGGCATGTGATTGCTGACGTCCTCCAGCCTTGAACCCAGGACCCAGGCTGTTGGTTTGGGTACGGTCTCTTTCCAAACCCACTTGGAGGGGGGTTCCTTCCAGGACCTGCGGTGGAGGCAGGACGCAGGGCCTGGAGACCTCATTATGTTCTCAGCTCTGTCCCCCCCCACTCTGCACCCTCTCCCCCCACAAACCGGTCAGGGAAGGAGAGGCAGCACACTTTCTCAGAGCCTGTGGTCGCTGGTCCCAACCACTCAGGGGCAACTCTGGGTGCCATGACGGACGCACACACCCACCACCAGGAATTCCCCAGCCTTCCGCTTTCTAGAGTAGAGCCGGGGGGGGGGGGGGGGGGGGGGAGATTCACCAAAACCAACCAGGACGTCAGGGGTCGGCGTTGGGGCTGCTCCTCCCCGGCACCCTGCCCCCCCTGACCCTCCCCCCTTCCCCTCCCTCCCCGGCCACAGGACTCTTGCACATGCGTTTCTATCTACTGGAGACCAGGGGGTGGGGGCAGGATGGCTGTACGATGACCCAGGAGGAAGAGGAGGGTATGGACCACCCATCCTTGGAGACTGAGAGCCACAGCTGCAGAATGCCCTTTGCGTAGCTCGAACCAGCTACTGTCTTGCTACAACATAGATTCCCTGAAGGCCCAGCGACCGCTATGAACAATATCACTTTCCCGTCTCAGGCGGCCTGGGATAAAAGAAATAATCTGGTCCGTGAAAACTTTGGCCTACGGAGTCCATTTTTGCTCCTAGGAAACGCAATCGGGCGAGGACAGGCTTTGCCCGTGTGTGTGGCTCTGGGATCTGTTTCTCTGGCTCATGGTCTCCTGTCAAACGATCGGGAAGAAAGGGGAGAACACTGCGGATGGAGTAGTGGGTGTATGTGTGTGTGTGGGGAGAGCTGAGATGTTCCTTACCAAGGAAGCCTGCCAGAGGGCAGAGCCCCGGAGTGCTAGGACAGATCCCGGGGGCCTTCCGTGAGATCCAGAAGGAGCGATTTAGAAATAGAGTGAGAGCCAGGCGCCCGTGGCTCACGCCTGTCATCCTGGCTACTCAGGAGGCTGAGATCTGAGGATCGTGGTTCGAAGCCAGCCCGGGCAGGAAAGTCCGTGAGACTCTTATCTCTAAAGAACCACCAGAAAACTGGTAGAGCGCTCGCCGTTGAGCAAAAGAAGCTCAGAGACCTGGAGTTCAAGCCCTGTGACCGACCAAGGAAACAACAACAAAACAGCGCGAGCGAGTCCGCTGGACGGGTCTGAGCAAGCAGGGAGACGGGGGGGGGGGGGGGGGGGGGGGGGAAGGGGGGCACAGGTGCGGGAGGACCTGTTTGGGAGCTTGCAAAACCATCTGCCATACGGAGGAAGGAATGACCGGGGCACAGAGCTTTATGATGTAATGATGCACCTGGGAGAGAAACTGTAGCCATAAAGAAAAAACCCACTTCATCCACAGGTTATTTAAAAAACAAACACAAAACCAAGAGCATGGGAGGACAGGGTAAGGCCAACTTTGAACGGGCACCGTTTAAGAAGAAAACACTTCGGGGGCTGGGAAGGTGGCTCAGCGGTAGAGCGCTTGCCTTGCATGCATGAGGCCCTGGGTTCGATTCCTCAGCACCACATAAGCAAAAAGAAAAAAGCCAGAAGTGGTGCTGTGGCTCAAGGGGTAGAGCGCTAGCCTTGAGCTGAAGAGCTGAGGGACAGCGCCCAGGCCCAGAGTTCAGGCCCTATGACTGGACCCAAAAAAAAAAAAAAAGAAGAAAACACTTGGGGAGACATTCCGGCGGGCGCTCGGGGCCTCCGCGGGCTCTCGGCATCTTTCAATTCCCCCGTTCCTGTACTGCGGCTTATCTGTGAGTTGGGTGAGCACACTCCCCCCAGCCGCTCAGTTGCATAAGATAAGGCAGACGGCCTTCGCGGAGAACCCTCCATCTTTCTTTCCCCCACTGAGTCTGATTTTCAGGATTCATTGACTTTGCTAAACCCAACCTGTGGGTTTTTTTTTTAACCCTTAGAGTTCCAGATGGGGCTTGTCCTTGCAGAAGGTAATCCGGCCCATCAGGAGTCCAACGAGTACCTCGGAAAAGACACAGGGCAAGATGGGAAACCTGCAGGGACGGGGAGCGACCACGAGGGCCCTGGGTGGCTGGACCGGCTGCTGGTCTGCTGCACCGATCTCTGTGCACGCTAGCCTGCTGGTTTCTGGCTGTGTGTGTGTGTGTGTGTGTGTGTGTGTGTGATTCCTACTCACCTCGGCCCGTGCTGTAATGCTGGAGTTTATCGCTGTACACGGCCTCTTTGCTGTAAGCCCGTTTCCTGCAGATACACAGAAGGGGGGCGGGGTTCAACTCGGGGTGCTCTATCCAGATATCAAGGCCGGCGGACGGGCTCACCCTGGGGGGTTTACGTTCCACTCCTGCCCGGGCCAGCTTTCTGGCGGCCCCCCCACCCCCCTGCGCCCATTCCTGTGGACAGATACATTCTGCCTTCAAGTCGAGGCCTGGTATAAGCCTACAAGAGCGCTGGCCATTGGGGAAGCAGCCAGCACGCACCGGGCTGCAGCATTCAGCGTTCGTTAGGCCTTCAGGCTGGTGTCTGTGCAGGGCTCATTCCCGTTGGCGTTCCCTCCCGCCCGCCGTCTGCCAGCGGCTGCGGGCCTAGAGCCTGGGCGGGGATGGGGCGGGGGGGGGGGGGTGTCCTCAGGATCAGAGGGGTCCCGGGGGACGGCCCACCTGCTGCAGACGATGGCGATGGCCACCAGCGAGACAATGAACACCACCCCAGCCGCCGCCGAGCCCGCGATCAGGGGCAGCTGCTCCCTCAGCTCCGACTTGTAATCGTCTAGGGGAGAGAAGCTGCAGTGAGCATCCCGGCCTGCGCCTCCTTCCTCCACGCCGACGCCCGACGCCGTAATGCGCAGGTAGGACTGGCACGCTGCGCGCCCGCGCTCCGCCGCTGGACCAGAGCCAAGAGTAAGCTCTGGTCTTTCTGAACTCAGGGCTCTGGGTGTTGTCCCTCCCCCCCCCCCCCCCCACCACCGTGGCTGGCGCGCTACCAGCCACCTGGGCCACACCTTCACGTCTGGCTTTGCTTTTCTGGTGGTTCACTGGAGATACTATTCTCACGGGGCTGGAGCGGGGAGGATTTGGTGCACGGTGGGGCTGGGTTTGACCCGTGATCCTCAGCTCTCAGCCTCCTGAGTGGCTGGGATGACGGGTGTGAGCCACGGGCGCCTGGCACGGAGAGTCATCTTTTAAGTCACCAGCAAAGCCCAACGACAACCGGCTCTAAATGACAACAACAGCTGTGGAAACTGAGCAGCTTTGACAGACGGGTTCTGAGAATGAAGGGCGGATTGCGTTCCTCTCTGTGGGGGTGGGGGGGAGTGGGGGGGGAGTGGGGGAGGGGAAGAGGAGAGGGGAAAGAAAAAGAGGATGAGGGGGAAGAGGAAGAAGGGTAGAAGGCGGAAGAGGAGGAAGAGTAAAAGCAGGACAAGGAGGAAAAAGAGAAGAGGAAAAGACGGAAGAGGGGAAGAGGAAGAGAAGGGGAGGGGGAGAGGAAGAGGAGGGGGAAGAAGAAGAGCAGAAGGAGGAAGAGAATGAGGAAAAGCAGGAGGAGGAGGGAAAAGGAGGGAAAGAAGGAGGAGGGGAGGGGGAAGAGGAGGGGGAAAAGAAGAGCAGAAAGAGGAAGAGGAGGGGGAAAAAGAAGAGCAGGAAGAAGAAGAGGAGGGGGAAAGGAAAAGGAAGGAAAGAAGGAGGAGGGGAAGAGGTGAGGGGGAAGGGGAAGATAAGGGGAAGAGGAATGGGAAAGAAGAAGAGCAGAAAGGAAGAAGAAAAGCAGCAGGAGGAGGAACAAGAGGAAGAAAAGGCGGAGGAGGCAAAGAGGAAGAGAAGTAAGAGAAAGAGGAGAAAGAGGGGAAAGGGGAAGAATAGGAGGAGGAGAAGGAGGAGGAAGAAGAGGGAAAGAGGTGGGAGGAAGGGGAAGAAGAGAAGAGGAGGAAGGAGGAAGAGGAGGAAGATGACAATGACAACCACGGAGTCCTTCACACTGCCTTTATCAGATCAGTCCCATCTGTTTAAGGAAACCTTATGAAGCCACGTGAAACCCCACCGGCATCAAAAGCAGCCCGTGCCAAGTCAAATGTCAGCACGCTGGCCAAGAGCGGGCCGGTGGCTGGGATCGAGGTGGCCGTCACCAGTTCTGAGTGTGGGCAGTGACCGTGAGTGGGGACCACACGGGCCCACCCCGACCCTGCCATCCGCCGTGGACCACCGCTCAGCCCTCAGACTTTCCTCCGTGGGCTGCAGCCAGGCCTGGGTAAGCCCCGGCAAACAGGATTGCCACCCCCGTGTGAGCGTCTGTCATGAGGACAGAGGCTCCTCAGTTTGGCCACTTACCACGGCTCTCTGAGCTCTCTGAGCCCCCCTCTGGGGTCTGCGGAAACTTAACTGTCAAATGCAAAGGAAAAAAGAAAAAGGAATAGCTTTCTTGGGAGCAATTCTTGATTTGTCTAATAGAACTGCCAAGGGAGGCCAGCCGCGCAGAGCAGGTTGGAGAGTTTGGGGCTTTGAACCCTACCTAGTATTCCTTGAGCCACAGTGCCTATAAATCTGGACGGTGAATGAGGGGACTTGGTCCTTTGGGGAAAAGCAGATGGTTCTGTGCTCTTCCCTCCCCCAGGAGCCACTGTTAATCTCCAGGAACTGGCTCACCGTTCTTACACCTCTTCTTACCCTCCTCAGAATACAAGGGGGAAAGAGAAAGAATGTGCCCCAGATAAACTCAGAATGGGGTGCGGATGTCAACGCTCTAGAGATAAAGGGGGCAAAGCAGCCAGGTGAGCGGCTGGGAGAGATCAGCTGTCAGTGTTTCCCGGTCAGACGTGATACCAGCAAAACATCCACCATCACTGGCTGCTCTTGGAATTAGGCGCATTGGATTTTTAGATGGTCTCTAATCAGCATTAAAAAAAAAACAAAAAAAAAAAACCAAAACCACAAATGCCAAGTACTTAAAAAAAAAAGTGTGAGTCAATATAAAAGTCTTATCAGGTACCCAGTCTATCAGCAGCGGCCTAAAATAGAACTCTATGTGAAAACAGCTTTAAAAAAAAAAAAAATCCCCCTTTGTAAGTTAACTAACAAAAGGAAAAAAAAAAAAAAGACTTCCGATTTGGGAGGCGTCAGGAAATAAGACTCACATTGGGAAAAGCTCTCTGCAAACGGCTCCTAAAGAAGGAAGGAAGGAATGGATGAATGGATGGATGGATGGATGGATGGATGGATGGATGGATGGATGCATGAATGCAGATAGGTAGGTATGTGCTAGATAAATGAATGCACCAACTATGGAGAAGAGAAGACAGAGAGGTGCACCTGTGCATGGCGCAAAGGCTGCTGGGAGATCAGATCATCGGGGTTGATGAAGAAGGGAGTCTTGAGGTCTAGGGAGCACAGCTCTGACCAGGGATGGGGATGAATAAAGGACCCGTCCTCCCCCGCTGCCGGGCCTCACCGTCGGTCAGTGTCTGGAAGCACATCTTGCCGCTGAACTTCCCGTAGCCGGCCACGTTCCGGGCGCGCACCTGGACCACGTACACCATGCCCGGCCGCAGCCCGTCGATGCGGGCCGTGTTGGTCTGGCTCCTGGCCATGGAGGAGTTGAACTCGTTGTGCTCCTAGCAGAAGAGTGGGAGGAAGTTCGTCACCGGCCAGCTCCCCAGGGCCGTATCAACCCCGCCCGCCCGGCCGGCGCTACCCCGGATGCTCAGCCCGCCCTTGGTCCTGACAGATCTACGAGAACTGGTCTCCCTCTTGGTCGGCCTTGTCTCTGCTCTGCCCACGCAGCCGATGGCGTTGTAGACGGTCCCCCCCACACACACGCGCACACTTGTGTCTTTCCTGTGCTTTCCACTCTGACCTCTGTAGGCCCATTCATTTATGGACCCTCTGGGGTGCACAGACTTGATAGGATATATGGTGGCTTGTTGTTGTTGTTGTTTGGTTTAGTTTTGCTAGTCCGGGGGCTTGAACTCAGGGCCTAGGAACTGTCCCTGAGCTCCTCTTTGCCCAAGGCGAGCACTCTACACACTTTGAGCCATAGCTACACTTTCTGGCTTCCTGGTGGTTCAGTGGAGGCCAGAGTCTCACAGAGTTTCCGGCCGGGCTGGCTTCGAACCAAGATCCTCAGGTCTCAGCCTCCTGAGATCACAGGCCAGTGACAGTTGCAGGGGTGAGCCACCAGCGCCCGGGTAGAAACGCTCATTTTCAGTGCTTTGCCTATGCCAGGATGGCCTGGTGTGCATCCATATCTGTGATTCATCTGTGAGTCAGTCAGTGAGCCAGACAGGCGGTTAAATGGATGATTCGAGAGTATTCCTGGATGCTGTACTTGAGTGTGAATACAAAGGAGGTGCGCTCTCTCTCTCTCTCTCTCTCTCTCTCTCTCTCTCTCTCACACACACACACACACACACACACACACACACACACTTCTGAGCTAGACGGGTGGATTGGAAAATGAACAGGAGTTGACACAACATTGGTTGAACAAAATACAAAATACAAGCCCGTATTTTGAAGGAGATCTGATCCAAGGACCCTGGGGGAGAGGGGGGAGGGGGAAGAGGGGGGAGAGTAGCACACACAAGAGAACGCTCAAATGCGAGACCCAGAGGGGTCCTTCTGTAATTCACACGCAGCGTCAGGGGACGCGGGTTCAGGGCCACCTCCGGCCGACAGTCAAAAGCGAGGAAAAGACCCATCGTCACTACACACTGGCCCTTTAAGAGACTGCCAGGGGGTAGACTGTCCGCCCATCATCTGATCTACCCGAGCAGTGAGCAGTCCCCAGCCCCACTGCTGCTGGGCCAGGTCGGCAGAAAGAAATCGGTTCACCACGGAGAAAAGGTCGCCTGGACGATTCATCACTAGTTTGATATCCCGGAGACCCAAGATTTCCAAACTGGGAAAATCACCTCGTGGCCACCCCTTGCCAAGGAGAACACAGTTCCCAGCACACAAGCGAGCAGGGCACTGCTGGGAATGAGATGGATGGAGGACCAGACACCGCTTCGAGACAGACCAAGCACTGGCTCAGTAGCTTTCACTTTAAAAACAAAACAAGTAAAAAAACAAAAACCATCATGCTCTGATATACTGGCATTTGGATCACCAGGGCCTAGCGTCAGCTCGTAATCTCCGGACGGTCTATACATTCGGAGGAAGTCGAGTGATTAAAACGAGGATCAGTCCTGGCTGCCCACAAACTCATCCATCAGTTCCGGGCAGATGAGTCTGAGCGATTGGCCGGGTTGATCATCTAATCAGAGTCGGAGGGTGTGGCTGGTAAGGGCTGGCCACCGTTCCATCTCCCTTAGCCCTCCATTCCCCGCCCCCCACCCGGCCCCCATACAAGCCCTCCCACACCTCTGTGCTAAGTGAACGAGCCAATGGCACGCTGCAGTCGTTATTTAAACCCATCAGCCGAGCACAAGATAGTGCCACGGTCGAAATGGATTTCTATGGGGGGGGGGGGGGAATGATCTTGACACTTAAAAGAGGGTAACTCTTCCCCCTCCCCCATCTAAGCCAACCCAGCTTAGCCTGGACCGCTTTCTGCCAAGTGCCCTGTGAGATGCAAACACTTCATCATCAAGACAGCGGAGAGCAGATGTAGATGGCCCTTCCCCGGTTTGCCTACAAGCGTTGACACCAGGAGTGAAAAGTGCTACCAGACAGTAAACAAGAGCGGATGATGAATGGGGCTGGGTGCCAGTGAGGAGAAGCTGGGGGGGGGGGGGGGGGGAGGCGTCACCAGCTCGGTAGCATCTGAGCTCTCCATTAATGAGCTGCTGGGAAGTGACGGCCCAGTGGGCCAGCTTCCCTGTGTTCTACATACAGCGCTACCGGGGGCCGGGACATGCCCCCTGTGCTGGCATTGCCCGTCACTGCCCTCCCCCCGGAGCTGGGCGGGGAGCGGGAGGGGAGGAGGAGGCAGAGGATGAAGGCAAGGTGACTCTGGATGCAATCTGGGACGTGTTGTGAGCTGGATTCGACTCACATTTGCGTTTTCTGAGGATCGGGATTCCGCGGGCCTGGGGGGCAGGCCTGCGGCGGCCCCTTGCTACAAGGACCTGGATTGAATATGAAGATGTAATGGCTACTCTTTATTTGGTCAGTTATGGGACTTGAACTCAGGACCCGGGCGCTGTCCCGGAGTTTTTGTTTGTTGTGTGTTTTGTTTTTTTCACTCAAGGTGAGCGCTCTACTACTTTGAGCCACAGCGCCACGTTCAGTTTTCTGGTGGTTAAATGGAGGTAAGAATCTCACGGACTTTCCTGCCCGGGCTGGCTTTGAACCACCGATTCCTCAGATCTCAGCCTCCTGAGTAGAACTCCCTAGCGGGGTGCGAGGGGGTGACCTGTAGGGAGATGGCTGGGTCATTTAACCTTTCTGCTTTATTGTCTATAAATTGGAGCTATGTCTGGTTAAGTGTGTTTCTTTTTTTTTCCTCTTCTTTTTAAGGATCCAACTAATACATATAATATATATACACATATATGTATATGTATTTCAGATAGATAGATAGATAGATAGATAGATAGATAGATAGATAGATAGATAGATGTGTATCCGAAACAGACTAGCTATTGGATAGTGTGACCAATTCTCACTGTGGTTATTTGAACACACTTCACAGGCTAGGGTCTTTTTTCCTTAAAAGTCACGTTGGACGTGGTCAAGGAAACATAATGAATTTCATCGCGGAGCACTTTGTACACGAAGGAGAAAGGTCTCCGGCCCCGTGCTGAATGGTAACCAGGGCACTGATAGAACATCTTCTCAGTCGCCAAGGGAAGCGCTCTGCTCCCTGGAACCCGGTCAGGAACGCACGGCCCCGGGGATGGGCGGGGCATCTGGGGCATTTGAGTGGTGTGGGCGGGGCATCTGAGTGGCGTGGGCGGGGCATCTGAGTGGCGTGCACGCGTGCTACTGACTGGCAGGGATTAATGAGCTGGCTTCCTCTTTTCACAGCGCGAGGGGCTGAGTCTCTCGGTGGTGTGGATTTCACAGTGGAGCCACTGGAACAAGTCACGTGGCTTCCATCCTGGGTCTGGTGTTGAGCCCGTGACTTTGTGCCGCTCTACCTGCTGAAGTGGAGTCTGTGGGGGCCGGTGGGTAGACAAGGAGCAGGTGGTCCCCAATACATTCCACCCCTTCCCCCCGCTCTGCCACCTGCTCAGATGAGTCACCGGCTCCTATCTCAGCTGTGTGACATGACAGAAGCATCTGTCTATCTGTCCGTAGCCGGAACCGTGGTATTTTCTGCGGTGGACTGTGATCCCGTCATCACAGCTACTCGGGAGGCTGAGAGCAGAGGCTCACGGTTTGAAGCCAGCTCCGGGCAGGAGAGTCTGCGAGACTCGTCTCTCCGCTAAACTTACTCAGAAAAAGCCAGAAGGGGTGCCGTAGCTCAAGTGGTAGAGCGCTAGCCTGGAGCACGGGGCGGCTCGGGGACAGCGCCCAGGCCCTGAGTTCAAGCCCCAGGTCCTGGCAAAAGAAAAAGTCCGTCTCCTGAGGACAGAAATCATCCAGATATTAGGTACCCAATCAGTAAATAAACCTGCTGAGCACACTGTGAGTGTGTGTGTGTTCGGTTAGTACAGAAAGCACTGTATTTTCCTAGGATTGTGGCACACTCTGTAGTTCATGGTGGTGGAAGCGAGGCCCCGAATCCCTTGTGGACAGGCTGGTTCGGTGCCATTTTCTTGGCCCACATTGGTCCTGCCACAGCCCCTTCCTCAACTGCTGCTCCGAAAGCTGTGATGTGTTCATTCCCTTTCTTTTTGCACGCAAACAAGCTACAGACAGACTGACACGTGACTCCCAAACTTAAAATCGCTGTCCTGTACAAAAGCACGTGCGTGCATGCGCGCACACACACACTCACACACGGTGGGTTCTAGGTCTTTCACACCTACAAGCGGGGGCCCGGCTCACCTTCTCGTAGTACCGGATCTCGTAGTCCAGGATGATACCATTGGGCTGCTCGGGCTGCGGCCATGACAGTGTGATGCTCCTCATGGTGGCGCTGACCTGGTGCATGATGGGAACGGTGGACGGGGCTGTGGAGAGAGGGAGAAACGGAGCCGCTGAGCAGGTGCTCTCACCGCGGGCCGAGGGGGCCGCCTTTCGGCTGTACGCAGGGAGAGAGATGCCATTCGATTTGAACTCTGACCTTTCCACCGCCCCCCAGTCTAGCTGGAGCTGCGAGAATGGCTGGTGGGTTTTGCAGACCGCATGGTGTTTGGAGAATAGAGGAGGGGAAAATGACCGCTTGGGCGTGGGGGAATACACAGAGACTGCCATGGTTGTATGTTCATGACAGAGAAGAGAAAGAGGGGTCCAAAACCAGCAGGGGTGGAGGAATAGGGGGAGAAACAGAAGACGGAGAAGGAGAAGGAGAGGAAGAAGAAGAAGAAGGAGAAGAAGGAGAAGAAGAGGAGAAGAAGAAGAAGAAGAAGAAGAAGAAGAAGAAGAAGAAGAAGAAGAAGAAGAAGAAGAAGAAGAAGATAGAAGAAGGAGAAGAAGAAGAAGATGAAGTAAGAAGAAGAAGAAGAAAGGATGAAGAAGAGGAAGAAGAAGGATGAGGGGGAGGAGGGGGAGGGGAGGAGGGAGGGAGGAGGAGGAGGAGGAGGGGAGGGGAGGAGGGGTGGAGGAGGAGGAGGAGGGGAGGAGGAGGGAGGGAGGAGAGGGGAGGAGGAGGAGGGAGGAGGAGGGGGAGGGAGGAGGAGGGAGGAGGAGGAGGGGAGGGAGGGGAGGAGGAGGGGGAGGAGGGGGGGAGGGGAGGAGGGGAGGGGGAGGGGGGGAGGAGGGGGAGGGAGGGGGGGAGGAGGAGGGGGGAGGGGAGGAGGGGGAGGGAGGAGGGGAGGAGGGGAGGGGGAGAGGAGGAGGAGGGGGGAGGGGAGGAGGAGGAGGAGGAGGAGGGGAGGGGAGGAGGGGGAGGAGGGGAGGAGGGGAGGGGGGAGGAGGAGGGGAGGGGGGAGGGAGGGGGAGGGGAGGAGGAGGTGGGGGAGGGGGAGGGGGGAGGGGGGGAGGAGGGGGAGGAGGAGGAGGGAGGGGTGGGGTGGAGGGTGGGGAGGGGAGGGGAGGGTGGAGGGAGGAGGTTGGGGTGTGAGGAGGGTGGAGGGAGGGAGGGGAGGTGGAGGGGGAGGAGGTGGAGGTGGAGGTGGGGGTGGGAGGGGTGGAGGAGGAGTGGAGGAGGTGGGGGGAGGAGGAGGGGGAGGAGGAGGTGGGTGGTGGTGGGAGGTGGGGTGGAGGGGGAGGGGGAGGGGGTGGGGGGGGAGGGAGGTGGGGAGTGGAGGTGGAGGAGGAGGGGGGGTGGTGGGGAGGGGGAGGGAGGAGGGGGGGTGGAGGTGGAGGAGGAGGAGGGGAGGAGGAGGGGAGGGGAGGGAGGGAGGTGTGGGGGTGGAGGGGGGAGGAGGAGGGGGAGGGGAGGGGGTGGTGGAGGGGGGAGGAGGGGGAGGAGGGGAGGAGGAGGGGGACGGGGGGGAGGAGGAGGGGGAGGGGGGGAGGAGGAGGAGTTGTGAGATACTGGGTGGAAGGTTCTGGGTGTGTGGATGGTGGTGAGCTCTTACAGAGACGGGAGAGTAGTGGTGAGGGCAGCAGAGCTCAAGCGTCCGCTGCAGAAGTTACGGTGCAGTAGAAAGGAACATTCTAGCAAACATTGCTTTCTGGTCCTGCATCAAAGGTGTCCTCAAGGAGTCCAGGAACAGAAAACCCAGCGCCCGGCCGGGCTGCTGTGGGGAAGTGTACAAACGAGCCGCGCTGGCGGGAGGGGCGGGGGGGGGGGGAGACGGCTGAGTGACATTTACCATCCTCGAGAATGACAGAGCCTGGGCCTGGGAACCAGAGAGCGTCCTCTGGGACTGGCGGGGGGGGGGGGGGGGGGGGGGGGGGTGGCGGTCAGGGTGCTCACACACCGTCTACGGTGGCTGGGGAAGTGCGCTTCTCGGAGCTCCTACACTCCAGGGAGTGTCGTACCTGCCCTGAACCCCACGCACCGGTACACACACGTACACGTACACACACGTGTACACACACACACACCGGGGTGCCCAGTTGGCTCACACCTGTCATCCTAGCTACTCAACGGGTTGAGATCTGAGGATCTCGGCTCAAAGCCAGCCTGGGGCACAGTGTCTGGACCCAGAGTTCAAACCCCACAACCAGGGGCTGGGAAGGTGGCTCAGTGGTAGAGCGCTTGCCTTGCATGCATGAGGCCCTGGGTTTGATTCCTCAGCACCACATAAGCAAAAAGAAAAAAGCCGGAAGTGGCGCTGTGGCTCAGGTGGTAGAGCGCTAGCCTTGAGCTGAGAGCTGAGGGGACAGCGCCCAGGCCCAGAGTTCAGGCCCCATGACCGGGCTAAAAAAAAAAACAAAAACAAAAACCAACCCCACAACCAACAACAAAGAGAGGGCGCGCGCGAGAGAGAGAGGAAAGAACTGGCTGGATATTACAAACATTTCTTCCCGTGAATATGACATGCCTCAGTCAAAAGGTCCAAATGGTGTCCGTGTTCTCTAACATTTTTCTTGTTGTTGTCGGTCGTGGGGCTTGAACTCTGGGCCTGGGCGCTGTCCCTGAGCTCTTTTGCTCAAGGTGAGTGCTCTACCACTGTGAGCCACAGCACCACTTCCGGTTTTCTGGTGGTTTACTGGAGATGAGAGTCACCACGGAACTTTCCTGCCGGAGCTGGCTTTGAACCACGATCCTCAGATCTCAGCCTCCTGAGTAGCTAGGATAACAGGCATGAACTATGGGTGGCTGGCTTATCTGAATCTTTTTAGACATGGGGCCCAGAGCTCTCTTTTCACTGCCTGTGCTAGAAACGTCAGGGTAGAGCTAGTATCGATTGTGACATCCGTACTGAAGATCTATTCATGCTGATCATCAGCTTGTAGAGCAAGAATACATTACAACGGTTCAATTCTGAAGCCACAGTCACGCAGAACCATCCTTATGCATGCCTGTAGAACTGGTGTTCAGCTTTGGGATATATCTATAGGGGAAGATATCCATGGATATATCTATAACTACAGATATATCTGTAGATCTACGTCTAGATCTACATCTATATAGATCTATAGATATGTATAGATAGATCTAAATCCATATATCTATAAATACATCTAGATCTGTAGATAGACATAACTATATAGATTTATCTATATAGATCTAGATCTATCTATGTCTACAGATACAGATATATCTATATAGACCTATATAGGTATATCTATATATATCTGAAGATATAGATATATCTATTTATATCTATATACATCTATATATGAATATAGATCTATACAGAGATTTATCTATAGATATCTAGGTATATATTTATATATATAGATATATATCTCTATAAATCTTCCCCTTCATGGTGTTAAGTTTAGCCTATAATCTAGAAAATGGAGGTCATTTTGGACCCAGACGCAGCCATCAAATGCACTTTCCCTCTCTCCTAACGTAGGATTATGGGCCATATTAATTAAACAAATATTTATTGTCCATCTTCCATGGGCCAGCTGCCGTTCTAGATGAGAGCGAGCAAAGTAAGGTGTCCTGCCCCTCCCCTCCCCACCATAATGGTGCCTAGCTTCTAGACGTACTCAAGCGTCTACATGTGGCGGATCACAAAGTAGGTCAAAACCTATGTAGGAGAGGACAGACGGAGCAGCGGGTGGACATGTGGAATGCTCCAGCACGGCGCGTGCGCGCTCGGCCAGGGTCTCCCCGAGGAGCAAGGTGAAGGAGCCCAGAGAGGAGGAGGAGGAAGAGCGTGAGAGCCAGCAGGGGATCTGGGGGACAGCATTCACGAAGACACATCCGGAGAGAGAAAGAAAGAATCCGACCGGAGAGCATCGAAGCGCTTGTGGGGTGAAGAGGAGGTCCCAGGGGCACGGCCTCCGGCTTCTGCTCAGAGTGAACCCAGGAAATGGGGGGGGGGTTGGGGGGTGTCAGCAGGCCGGCGACGGCCCGACCTGCACGCTGGGGCTGTCATCTGTGCTGCTGCGGCGGTGACAACGCCGTCAGCCGGGTGGAAGTGAAGATGAGCGGTTACGAGGCGAGCAAGGTGGCACGCGGGAACGTGGGCAGATCGCGGATAGACACGTGTCTCTGATTTAAGATCGTTTGATTTCAATTCTCGTTTTTAATCTTTTTTTTTTACTTTACCACGGTGATCAAAATTATATTCATTCAGTCGAAGTAGAAGCTGCACTTCTGATTCGGAATTAAAAAAAAAAAAAAAAAAGCTTCATCTAACCTAGTGGTATCTGCTCTCAGTGCTGGACGGCAGTAAGGAGCAACCAAGCTCCCAACCAGCTATGAACATGTGAGCCTAAGTGGTATTCTACAGGGCGCCGTGTCGCTGTGAGGTTTGTTTTTGATAATGGTTTCCGATACGTGAATACATGAATTACACATTAGGACACAAACTTACTAGCAGGGCTCTGATGGCCCACACCTGTCATCCTAGCTACTCGAGAGGCTGAGGTCTGAGGTTCGTGGTTTGAAGCCAGCCTGGGCAAGGGAAGTCCGTGAGGCTCTTCCCTTCAATAAACTACTCAGAAAAAGCCAGCCGTGGCGCTGTGGCTCAAGGCGTAGAGCACTAGCCTTGAGCACTGAGAGACTAACAGTGCTCGGGCAGTGTCCGGGCCCTGAGTTCAAGCCCCAGGACTGGAGAGTAAAGTAAAACGAAAAGTTTTAAAAACTGGCTCTGTATGCTGTAAGATTAAACAAGTCCGATGTGTTCAATGCACTTTCTGGCACGTGATATTTTCGATTTGATGATAGTATTAGTGGGATGAATCCCACCAAAAGTGGCCCGACATCTGCATCTTGTCTCTTTACATGGATGTGAGATGGGGTTTTTGTCTTGAACAACCAGAATGGTGGCACTGCCACCAACTGAGATCAGGGGAAAAGCAGACACAAGTCCGGAAGGTAAAATGAGGTGTTCTACTCTTTGGATCTGTTAGGGTTTGAGCATCCTAAGGCGTCTCTGGGTAGATGCTGAGTAGGCTCATGCATATGTAAGCTCGAGATTGGAATAAACAATTGGAAGCCATCAGTATTTTAGAGATGGAGGAAGCAGAGAAATGGAGAGAGTACAAGCAGAATGGAATTGGTTCTGAGGTATAGGAACTAAAGAGAGACGAGCAAAGGGGGCTGAGGAAGAAAAGACCGATGAGCTAGAATCAAAGCCTGGAGAATGTTACCGCCTACCTAAAAGCCGACGTTGAGCCAGCGCCGGTGGCTCACGCCTGTCACCCTAGCTACTCCAGAGGCTGAGATCTGAAGATCACGGTTCAAAGCCAGCCAGGGCAGGAAAAGTCCGTGAGACTCTTATCGCCAATGAACCCGCCAGAAAACCAGAGGTGGTGCTGTGGCTCAAAGCCGTAGAGCACTAGCCTTGAGCCAAAGAGCTCAGGGAATGGCGCTCAGGCCCTGAGTTCAAGCCCCATGATCAATAAAAGTCAGTAACAACAACAACAAAATAACAACAACAACAAAACCAATGTTCAACAAGCGCTGGATAAACGTTCCCAGAAGGCCTAACTACGTATGATGCTGCTGCTGAGTCAGGTAAAACACAAACCAGGAACGCAGGGTGGTGAGCCACGCAGAGGATCGTCTTTTGCAAGTCCTGGAATGCACTAGCGGAATCCATGGGAGGGAGTGAACGCAGGACTTGATTGGAAAAAGACCAGGCTTCATGGGGTTGGGACAGAGAAGGGCGTTGAAGTCGATATTACGTACTCAGCAAAAACTTCCCATCTCTTGGGGAAGACACGGGCGCTTCAGGCAGGGGAGGCGTCTAGAATAGACTTGACTGGAAAACCCCCCTCTCGTGTCATGTAATAGTCAAATAGCAGGAAGACAGAGCAAAGACGGAACGCTGGACGCCACACAAAACCTAAGCACCAACTCACTTACAAAGGCAACCCTGTCAGAAAGGCAGCAGATTTCCTAGCAGAAGAAAAACCGCTCAAGGCCGGGAAGGGGGTAGAAATGCTGTATCTCAAGCCCTGAGAGAAAATAGGTTACAAAGCCAGAAAAGTTACCCTGCAGATCGGAAGAAGGAATAAAGACCTTCCAGGTTAAGCACGCGCTGAAGGAATTTATGGCCACTAAGCCAGCGTTGTCGATGATACTTAAAGGACTCTTAGACACCGAAGAGGGAGATAAACACAGCCACGAGAGCGCAGGAAAGAATAAATCTCGCCGTTAAGAGTAGAAAAGCAAATGAGAAACGGGGACAAAGCAGACATCATAACAGCAACATCATAGGCACTGGAAAGGTATCTTTCGGTAATAACCCTGAAGGTAGAGGCTTTTAATTCTCCAGTGATAAGACAGATTGGCTGGCTGGAGAAAGAAAAACAAAAAAAGAGAGAGACCCAACTTTTTGTTCCTTCCAAGAAACCCTCCACGCTGGTAAAGAAATACTCACGCTAACTGAAAGAGAACAAATGTGGGAAGTTATCACCAGGCAAACAGAGGAACTGGAGGCCTGGCTCAAGTGACTTAGAGCACGAGGCTCTGAGTTCAAGCCCCTAGTATTCCCTTCCACACACAGAGAGAAATCCAAAAGCAAGCAGACGGAGCTAGACTCAGAAGTAATGAATCAGACCGAGAACAGTATCGTACATATTGATAAAGGAAACACCTTAGCGTATGTATTTAATATATTTACGTATGTTGAGAGATATATTGAGATGCATCTTATCTATCTATCTATATATTTATATATCTACATAGGTAAATGGAGAAGGAGAGAAGGAGGGAGCAGTATACACACTACAGGCTAGAAAGAGATAAAGATCCCACTGCAACAGTAGGGGATGTTGTGGTTTGGATATGAAATGTCACTGGGAAGAAATGTCAGGTGTTCCAAACTGGTAAATACACCGGATGTCGACTGGGATCGAGGGTTCTGACCTCATCATCATATTGCTCCGTGAATGGAATCATCATCCTGGCCGTATCAGAGATTGATGTCACTAAGGATCGGGGCTGGGTTAAAGGAAACGGGTCAGTGGGGGTTGGGTTGTGTTTTCGAAGGCTGTATCTTGTCCCTTCCTTTCTCTCGGCTTTCTGGCCACCCCGAGTCACGCAGCCTTCCTACACCCCACACCCTCCTGCAGTTAATTCTTTCTGTATGGGCAATGCAGGTTCTTGACAAACGGAGTTAGCCAAACCAGGGCGGAGACCCCTCAAACGGTGAGCTACGAGTAAATTATCTTTCTGGTGTTTTTTTTTTTTTTAAACTCAGATTTTGCTATAGCAACAACAACAACAACAACAACAAAAAGACACAACGAGGAAAATTTCATTCCCAGCTCTCACCAATAAATAGGTCATCCAGGCCAAAACCCAATAAAGGAACATCAATGGAAAACCACGAGGTACATCAAGTGAACTTATCAGAGACAATTCCATCGACTACACAAGAGACATTCTTCTCCGCAGCTCACGGAAGTCTCTCTAAAATGTACCATTTTTAGGAATAAGACAAGTCTTTAAGGAAAACACAAACATTAATGTTGATACGTGGGATCTTATCAGATCTTAACAGAACCAAACTAGAAAACCAACTGCAAGAGAAAGTGCAGAAATTACATAACCGAGGGTACTATACTTTGGAATGATTCAGAGGGGTCATTCCCGAAACCACTTTGAGGGCATCAGAAAAGAAGGAATACCTGTTTGCAACGTCATCCTCTACAGAAGATAATTCAGGGCTGGGAAGGTGGCTCAGTGGTAGAGCGCTTGCCTTGCATGCTTGAGACCCTGGGTTCCATTCCTCAGCACCACATAAACAGGAAAAGCCAGAAGTGGCGCTGTGGCTCAAGTGGTAGCGTGCTCGCCTTGAGCTGAAGAGTTGAGGGACAGCGCCCAGGCCTGGAGTTCAAGCCCCACGACCGACAACAACAACAAAAAAGTGTTCATATGTATGAAAATGTCACGTGCATTCCTCTACTTTGAAAGACATATCCTGAAGATTAGGTCAATCTTCATAGCCTGAAGGTTTCCCTGGATTCCTTTTGGCCATCAATCCAAAGCCCACCTACTGGTCAAATCCCACGCCAGGCCCGCTGTAACCATGGCGGGGACGGACAGAGGGCTGAGAGACCCTGGAGTCGGGGACGGTCGGATGCTGCAGGGACTTCCGAGGGCGGTGTGCTCCGGAGATGACCAACAACCCACATCCACGCGTGTCCCCCATTGCTACAGAGGACCCGGACCTCCCCCAGCAGCCAATTCCCCCGCACGGGGACCCGGGAAGAGTTTGCCGGTGGATGACACTCACTCCTGTCCGTGCCTCTGGGATGTACACTGCTGATGCGGTGGTCGGAGGCCTCCTATCTCAGCTGGGATGGGATGTAGCCCAGGGGAGAAAGCCAGAGCGCTCGGGCTGCCTCCTCTTCCCAAGGGCGGCCTGCGTCCCGCGATGAATGCGGCTTCCCACCCCCACTGCAAGGGCACACGCCCAGCCTCTCTAGGGCTCCGTGTTTCACGTGCTAGCAAAGCTTCAGACCAAACTAGAAGAAAACTGAGCCGGAGGAGAGAGAGATAGGAAGAGGAGACCCCCGCCCCCCATGTACCCTCCAACTCGGATGTGGATCTCAACAGACAGTGCGGGTCCAACATCGTCTTTGCTCCATCCTCCTCCAAGGACGAGAGAGTTTCTTGGGGCCCCGGCTCTGCTCTGGACACGAGCGCGGAGCGTGTCACCAATTACACATCCCACCACTGACGGGAGGGAAAACGCCAAAAATAAAACAAACATCACAAGATCATTCAAGTTTAGCAAAGAAACGTATGCAGGTGCCTTTTGTTGTTGTTGTTAAAGGAAAGGTAAGGAGAAAGAATTCACGTAGGGCTATTTGGGAAGACGGCGGAGGCATCATAAAGATGGTTGTTGGGAAACGGAGGCAACTCCAGAAATCTAAACACCATGGAAAGTGCCCCGCAGCCCCATCTTAAGAGAAATAAAGACGATCGCACGAGGCAGGCAGGATCCGAACCAGAGTAACGATCGCTGAGAAATCCACCGGGGTTCCAAACACAGCGGGGACCAGGATTATGCATCCACGGGAGACCATCCACCTCCCCCACCCCACCCACCAGTGACAAGAGGGTGGTCACGGGTGGACAGAGGCAACGGAGCCCGATCCTCAGCCAGACTCCCATTGTTAAAGACCCCAGAGAGGGTCTTGGGGAGCCACAATCTCACCAGATGCAGGCAAGTGTCTACAAAGGTGGTGTGATTCTCTGGCAAAGAGTTAAGCCAAGCCGGGTGCCGGCGGCTCACGCCTGTCATCCTACCTACACAGGAGGCTGAGATGTGAGGATCGAGGTTCAAAGCCAGCCTGGGCAAGGAAAGTCCGTGAGACTCTGATCTCCAAGGGACACACCAGAAAGCCGGAAGTGGCGTGGTGGCTCAAAGTGGCAGAGCGCCAGCCTGGAGCAAAAGACCTCGGGGAGCGCGCCCGGGCTCTGAGTTCGAGTTCCCGTGAATGGCAAAAAGATAAAGAAAAAAAGTTAGTCCAAATCTAGACCCTGGAGTCCAGACGCGAGGAGACTCTGCTGTTACAGCTCAGCATCCCATAGGCCACACGTTTCTCCATCCTTTAGTTTAGTTCCACAGCCGCGCGTCCAAGTTTTCTCCATCATTTCGTTGTCTTGATATTCTGGAAGGGACCATCCTGCTCCCCGGCAATTACGCAGTTCAGATTCCAAAAGGTGAGAATGAATTAGCCTCCTGTTTTAGGATTTTTTAAAAGACGTCTTTCTCAAGCACAATTACTAAATTCTAAAGCCTCATCTTGGCGTGGTGGAGTCTGCTTCATAATTGCTTCATTGATTTGGGGGGAGGGGGGAGGAAGGGGGTGTCAAAATAATTCTTTCAGCTCTTCACCACCGGCCATTTGAGAATCCAGGGCATGACCGTATGGCTTATCCTGTTCCTAAAAGATGCCTTTTCTTTGTGATGTCAGAAGTAGCCGCAAGTAATTTGAAAGAAACAAAACAAGTAATGGAGGGAGAAGGCAGGTGCGCTCCGAGCTGAGTCTTTCTGTTGGAACGAAACGACTGAAGATACAAAATAAATAGATGGCCGGGTTTAGAGCTCAGCGACCCGCTGCTGTCGGCGGGGATTATGCCAGGGACGGCTTTGTGGAAGACGTGCATGGGTCACGATCACGATCGACTCCTGTTCACCTTAGCCCACGCGGAAGCTCTCCCAAGTCTCTTGGAGGAGAAATGGTCTCTCTGGTTTAAGGGAACTTCGTTGTCTGAAATCTCCCGGGAGGCTCACAGGAAAAGCCGCTGGGGCTGGGAAGGTGGCTCAGTGGTAGAGCACTTGCCTTGCATGCTCGAGGCCCTGGGTTTGATTCCTCAGCACCACATAAGCAGAAAGAAAAAAGCCAGAAGTGGCGCTGTGGCTCCAGTGGTAGAGCGCTCGCCTTGAGCTGAAGAGCTGAGGGACAGCGCCCAGGCCCAGAGTTCAGGCCCTACGGACCCCTCCCCCCCCAAAAAAAAAGAATCCATGGTGGGCTGTTCTTCTCATAACCACCCACGGTGCGTGGGGGGGGGGGCGCGGCAGTGGAAGTCGCTTTTCGTGACCCTTCGCTACGGAGGGGTGCTTCAGCCTACAGAGTGGATGCCGCTGCGCCAGTCTGAGCCGCATAACCCAGACTCAGGAAACCGTGTTTACCAGCATAGGCGCTGCTCTGTGTAAGATGGATGCCCGGCAGGTTGACGGTGTGAG
The DNA here is from genome assembly GCF_019054845.1 of Dipodomys spectabilis. NCBI lineage: Eukaryota > Metazoa > Chordata > Mammalia > Rodentia > Heteromyidae > Dipodomys > Dipodomys spectabilis. The sequence continues at coordinate 940,497 of NW_024871219.1, forward strand.
TGGGTTCCGGCTTTCAGTTGTGAAGAACAGGGACAGTAGGTTTGCGGTGTTGGGCCTGGGAACGATCAGAAAGGAAAAAAAGATGGTGTCCGGGGTCCTACAGATGTCGGAGAGAGCTAACTCCTCTTCTGACTCCGCCATCTGCTTTTACCGCGTGCGTGCGCCATCTTGCTCAATGAAGATGAACCCCAGGCCTCTCGCGTTCTTCAAGGCTGGAACAGAGTCCCGAGGCGAGGGCTTCACCCTATGTAAATCGATGACTGGGCATAGTTCTTCCCCCCATCCCCCGCCCGGAAAGAAGCACAGACAGACGCAGACAGGCAGCTGGATGAAGACACTTTTGAGGGGGACAAACATGTTCACCACGTTCTCGGTAGGGAAGCTGGGAAGGGAGCAGCCGGCTGGTTTGAAGACATAGAAGGGCTCCCTGGAGGCTGAGGAGGCAGGGGTTTCCTGTGACTCCTCTAGAGAACCTGCTTGCTGTTTTCTTCTGGAAAGCAACAGAGGATAAGAACTAGACATCTCCAGGAGACCCACTGGGGCCTCAGATCCTTCTGGAAGGATCTAGAAGGCCAAGGGGAAGGCTGACCGGCCAGCTTGGGTATGAAGTTCCCCCGGGAGGGGCCGGTCTTTTGGTGGTGGTGGTTTCCTTCTTCACATCAAACACATCCATAGACCAAAGTCAAAATCTGTAATGCGGTAACAGCTAAGCGCTGCAGGCCTGTGAGCAACAATGGTACAGAAGAACCGTGTGTACACAGAAGACGTGCGTTTCCACTGACATTTCTATTCTGGGAGGGAACTACTGGGTCGGTTCTACTTGGAGAGCAGGTCTTTTCTTTACTCTTCATTTGTGGGCCATGGGGTTTGAACTCGAGGCCTGGGCGTTGTCCCTGAGCTCTTCTGCTCAAGGCGAGCGCTCTATCTACCACATCGAGCCACAGCACCACTTCTGGATTTCTGGTGATCCATTAGAGATAAGAGTCTCATGGACTGTTCCTGCCTGGGCTGGCTTTGAACCACGATCCTCAGATCTCAGCGTCCTGAGGAGTTAGGATGCCAGATGTGAGCCGCCACCCGCGCGCGGCTCAGATCAAGTTCTTTCTCGGTTGCTAAAAATTCATTTCGTTGCGCAAATATGCGTGCATTTTACATTAGGGTGCCTGACTCATTAAATATTTTTGGTGCGGTAACACTTCTGGTCAAAGTAGATTAAACAAATAAGCAATTAGTTTGGAGATTGGGTATGAATACAAAAAGCAGAATTAATTATTTTTCTCATTGTGTTCCCTTATTGTGGCTCCTTGCTTGCTTTGGCTGCAGACTTTGCCTTGAGATGGGGGGTGGCGGGTGGGGAAAGGGACTGCATCTTCTTCCCTGCCCTCCTGGAGTTACCTGGGGAACGCAGGATTCCTCCTGTCGCAGCCCCCGCTCCAGGCTCCGTACTCCATCGGGTGAGGAAGCTCAAGGAGAAGTGAGGAAGAGGGCTTCCGGTCTGGGTGGGTCTCAGCTGCACGCTGCGCACTAGACCACAGAGATCCATCCATTGCAGGCTTGGTTCTAAGGCAAGGGGTGTATGTGTGTGTGTGTGTGTGTGTGTTTATACATATAAACCCTTTGGTTTTTGGTCTTTTCGCAGACAGGGTCTGGCATCTTCTGCCTCTACCCCGTTGCTGGCCTCTGACCTTGATTTTCTGACCTTCATTTCCCCCATAGTTGGGTGTCTGGGATTACAGGTGTGCGCCACCTGTGTGTGCCTGTCTGAGTGGCACGGGGGTGGGGGGGGGAGCATCCTGATTGGGACCATCCACCTGACTCCCGCTGGTTCTCAAGGCTGGGGGAGGGGGTCTCAGCTGGGCACCACTGGGGGAGCTAGTTGAGAAATGAAGGCAGACTCTGAGCCCGACCCCACTCATGCTTTACTGACTCAGGAATGGGGTGGCCTGGAGGAGGGGGGATCATGCTTTACTGACTCAGGAATGGGGTGGCCTGGAGGAGGGGGAATGGCATGTGGTGGTGGGGGGAGACGGGGATGGGGGGAGGACGGAGGGCGGTCATCTGTATTTGACAAGCCCTCCGCGTTTGGGGACTGCTTGATAGAAATCTAGACGTCAGAGATAAAAGCTCTGGAAGGACACTGGGGTGGGGCGGGATAGGGTGGGCTTGTCAGGAAGGGGCCCAGGCTGGGAAGGCAGGTGCCGGGGACGGGACCACCACCAGGACCCAGGTGACACACGCTGCTGCTCCTCCGCCCGCCTCAAGCTGCTCAACCCTTCCCGGGCGGTGTGTGATGAGGGCGGTGGGCAGCTGGGGTTGGATGTGACTGTCTGGTGCTCAACTGGAGAAGAGGCCCTGAATGGCCTGCCAGCCGGCCCTGCTGCTGACACCATCAGCTGAACACACTGATTCGCCTCCTTCCTCCCTCCCCAGATGGACGGCTGGGTTCCCCGTGTCCGTCCCCATCAACCGACGCTGGGGCCGTGGATCTCACAGAACTCTGGTCGAGTCTGAGGTGGTCCCCTCTACGCTAACGCCCAGCCTGTGCTGGGAGATGAGGTTTTCCCACCAGCACACGCGAGTCCCCCGCCCTCTGTCCCTCTATGAGAGGAGACCTAGTCATCAGAGAACACCGTCCGTCCATCCATCCGTCCGTCAGTCTGTCAGTCAGGCCGCCTGGAAGATTCTTGGTGTCCCTCTCAGATTTTCACTCCTGGAATAAAAGTCTGTTGGTTGTTGAAGTTTGCTTTCTGACCTTGCCTTTTCTTTTTCTGATACTCTCGTGACTCAGTTTGCCTACAAGGAGGGCTTGGACGACTGGCTCACCTCCTCACAGACTTCCATCTCCACATGCAAACCTCTTCCTGCAGAGGGGGGCACCGTTGGGTCGTGAAACCACCCTTTCCCCCCAACTGTGAAGTTAGCTGGTTTAAGGGGATTCCCCCCCACCCAGAGTAGCTGAGACACAGTGTGTGTGTGTGTGGGGGGGGGGGTAGGAGAATCTCGTCTTTCCCAGGGAGGATCTCTCAGGAAACTGGACCATCTGTGCACCCAGGATCTCACTGTTACCTTTAGTGCTGGTACAGACTGGACTGGCCCAGAAGAACACACCTCACTGGAATTGGGGAGGGGGAGGAGAAGCAGATAAATGTATAGGGTGTGTGACATGGCTCTTGCATTCCTGATCTCTTATGGGTGGAGATAGTATTTGTTCTAACTTTATGACCCTAAAGAAGAAAAGGGAAGGAGGGAGGGGGGGAGGAAGGGAGGGAAAGAGGGAGGAAGGAAGGAGGGAGGGAAGAAGGAGGGAGGGAGGAAGAGGAAGGAAGAGAGGGAGAAAGGGAAGGGAGGGAGGGGTGGAGGAGAGAGGGAAGGCAGGGAAGAAGAAAGGAATGGAGGGAGGGAAGAGAGAGGGAGGAGAGGGAGGGAGGGAAGGCAGCAAGAGAGGAAGGAAGGAAAAGAGGAAAGAGAAATAGAAAGAAAAATAGAAAAAAAAGAAAGGCATCTTTTCAAAACTCCAGTGTTCAGTCCTATCGCTCATGTCCTGACTGTCTGTCTGTCCTATAGCTCTGTCCTGACTGTTCTCAGAAGGAAACTGATCCCTGAGGCCTGGGGTCTTGGCAAACACCCACCCCCTTGCACGGGGGAAAAGCACATGCGGTCCAGCCTTTGCCTTTATTTACCCAGAACATCTGATGAGCCTCCCCCCTCCCCCTCCCCCCTTCCATCCTCCACATCCGCTCGGAGAAGATGTTAATTTTCTGAAATTAAACACTTAGCTTGATTACTGTTTTGTTAATTGCCGCATTCAGAAACCCCTGGTGCTCCTGCCTGTTTAGCGCGGATGGCGCTGGGAAAATGACAGGCGTGGGGTTGGCACGCAGGTGGACAGAGGAGAGAAAGAACTGCCATCCCAGGGCCCGGGGTCCCCTCTCGGAGCCCCTGCCAGCAGGGGGCAGGCTAGGGCACCGCAGAGTGGTTCCCGTGAACAGCCATGGGGGGGGTATTGGGGGGGGGGAATGGGGAGGGGAGGGGTGAGGAGGAGACAGGCCACCTAGGAAAGCCGGAGTCTCAAAAATACCAGGGAAGGGGGGTGGACGGGGGAGGATGTATGGGTTGAACCCCGACCTAGCCCCACGTAGAAAGACCCTGATAAAGGGGAGACCACAGGAAGAACGGAAACCAGATACCAAGACTTGAGACGGCTAGTTCATAACCCAACTGGTCTCCTCTGTAAGAACGAGGACTCCAACGTTCGCACGGGACTCCATCCCACCCACCGGCTCCCGGCCAGTAGATCCACGGGCACCCAGGGGCTCCACACATCAGGCACAAGATGGAGGGAGGACAAGGAGCCCCCAAGTCCTGGGTAGCACGCCGGTCCTCCTGATCTGAGGCGGGGGGAGGTGGGGGGGGAACTGTGGTCATGGTAGGTGGTCATAAAGGTGGCGTTGAGTGAATGGATGGTTCCAAAGTTCAGCCAGCTTTGAGTGTGGCTGAGTCTCTCTGGGTTCCTTTGAGGGGATATCAAGACCCCAAGGAGCCGTGGTAAGCATCATCATCCAGGGGTTTTGTTTTGGTTTTTCCCTAGGAGGAAGATCATTGGTTCATCTGGTGGATGTGGGATTTTTAAGACAACACCTGTGGATCGCCAGGACATAAGCAGATCACCACACTCTACCTAAACATGTACTTGGGGACCAAAAACATATGGCTTTTTTTTTTTGTCGGTTGTGGGGCTTGACCTCTGAGCCTGGGCGCTGTCCCTCAGCTCTTCTGCTCAAGGAGAGCGCTCTACTACTTGAGCCACAGCGCCACTTCTGGTTTTTTGAGTGGTTTATTGGAGATCAGAGTCTCACAGAGTTTCCTGCCCAGGCTGGCTTTGAACCGTGATCCTCAGGTCTCAGCCTCCTGAGTAGCTAGGATGACAGGCGTGAGCCACCTGCGCCCGGCTTGCTTTTTGTTGTTGTTTGTCAGGGCCCGGGTGCTGTCCCTGAGCCTTTGCGCTCAAGGCTAGCACTCTACCACTTGAGCCACAGCACAATTTTTGGTTCATTGGAGATCTCGAGAGCCTCATGGGACTTTCTTGCCCGGGGTTGGCTTTAAAACCACAATCCTCGGCTCTCAGCCTCCTGAGTTACTGGGATGACAGGTGTGAGCCACTGGTGCCAGGCTGCAAATATATATAATAAATATATATATATAATAAATACATATATAATAAATATATATAAATACACATGTATGTTATCTCTATTTGAAGGTTCTATGTGCCTCACACTTTGTAGTTTCTCACCCCTGGATCTAGTTTTAGGGGGGCTCACGATGCCATGGAGAATCTCAAGGCTGCCGAGACTGGAATCTATCATGCTAGCCCGAAGCAAGGCTACCACCTTGGCCCCACCAATAACACAGCGCGGACTGGTCTCCCACAGGAAGGTCCCTTCCGAAGCTACCAGGTACCTCCTCCATGCCAGGGTTTAGGAACCAGTAAAAAAAAAAATAATAATAACCTTTCTAGAACAAACACTGAGAAGACAGCAAAGAAATGAGCTATGAAATTGAATTAAGAACGGTGAAAATCTCATTTGCCTAAGTTTTGCTTTTAATCTTTCTCTATTCACTCCACTATAAGTTTGCTTTAAAGTCATCCCAGTCCCCCCCCCTTTTTTTTTTTTAAAGTTCTGCCCCAAATTCTTTGCTCTGCTCTGAAACAAATTCTCCCCGCTAATTTCCAACGAGACCAGCCTTGAGAAATGAACTGGTTTCTAGCATATGGGAATCTTAACACTCTACATATCCACCCCCCCCCTTACAGGCTGTGTGTAATATTGTTTTAATATTTAATTTTGAGATTTACATAATATCTTTCCTCCAAAGAGCTCAATATATTGCAATATCATAAATTCCTTTTCATAGTCAAAGATTATTCTTTATGCATGCAAATACTATATTTAACCAAGGAATAATGCAAATTAGGCGACGAATTCCGAGGAATCGATGGCCTGGGTAATTCTTTTGTCGGGGAAAGCGTGTAGCTGAGTGACCTTAATTGTCTGGGAACTTCAAACATGCCTTAACAATGGACAATCAGTAGGGCTTATGGCTATTAACGGAAGCAAGGCCACTTGGGGGGGGTGTTTTTTTAGATGAGATTAGGTAATAGGATGGTGTCTGTGTTGTATACACGAGGAATAGAACGCCACACACAGTACCTCAGGAGGCCACACGTGAACGGATATAAATCATACAGAGGGAGTTCATGTGTCGCTTCTCCAAACATACACTGGAGACAGGTGCTCCTCTGGCCCCACGTTTACTGGGATGCTCACTGGGATACAGACTTTGTCCCTCCCCCTCTTCTGGTACCTATTCCTCTCAGCACAGAACGGCTGGAAGGATACCTGTTCCCTGTCAGATACACATGAGGTCAGTCCCCGAACAAAGAGACTGAACAACTTGGGAGAGAAAAACAGACTAGGGAGACAAAGTTCAGCAAATTGCTCTCTGACTGCTCTAGACATGTTCTTGGAAATGATGCTAATCTCAAGAGATTTTTTTGTTTTCATCCACTGTCTTATTTGTCACTGATTTGTCACAGAAGCGGGTATCATGGTCTTCTTTGCTCTGGTCCTGCAGCAAGCAGAGAGGGAAAACCAACACCAGGAATCTCCCCCACCCCACCTCCAATGAGACCAAGAAGCCAAGAAGATGCCTTCCTCCAGATAGAACGAGACTGAACAAGCTGGGTGTCGATGGCTCATGCCTGTCATCCTAGCTACTCAGGAGGCTGAGATCTGAGAATCACAGTTCAAAGCCAGCCCGGACAAGGAAAGTCGGTGAGACTCTTATCTCCAATGAACCACCAGAAAACCAGAAGTGGTGCTGTGGCTCAAGCGGTACAGCGCTCGCCTTGAGCTGAAGAGCTGAGGGACAGCACCCAGGCCCAGAGTTCAAGCCTCATGACCGACAAAAACAAAACAAAACAACTGAACAACACAGCAGCCCATCATTAAGGCCTGGGTGAATCAGATTAGACCTCGAACTCAGAGGTCAAAAGCCATAGCCAGCGGGCCAAACCCAGAATTAAATTTGTTTGGCTCTTATGTGCTTAAAAAATTAATTTTTTCCCCCCAATCAGTTGTCAATATTTTCAATCTGGATGCTTCCGCTTATAAAACCAGGCAGTTCTAAGGGCTGGCTACACTCACTGACTCTATCTGTTCTGTCCGTTTCCTGCCATTCCTACCAGTCCTTACTGCCGTATGCCTGGTCCTGCCTGCTTGCTTTCCATTTATGTATCCGGCCTCATGGGCCTCTGCCTTCATTCTCTCTGGCTCGGATAATTCCAAATCATGTATTGCTAGGAGTCATTCTTTTTCTTCCAAGCTCTCGTCTGGTCTCTCTCTCGCACACAGACACCAACTCTGATGCTCTCAGTCTAGTTAGCGGAAGAGAGAACTGAAGTTTGTCATTCATTTTTTTTTTCTGACAACTAAAAACGGCCCAGCTACGAGGCAATAGCTTAGAGAGGAGCTTATGAATGACATGTGCCACCAGAAAGGTGATCTCTTTTTCTTTTTTATCTGTCTGAGGATAAAATAACCACCAACCTGAGTCTGAAACCCAGGAATAATATTTTCTGGTTCCGGAAGGTTCTAAAAGCACCCCGCATCCTGATTTCTTCATGGGTCCTCTCCTATCTTTCCCAAGGATTTTTCTAGGTGGGTGGGCACCCTGTTGGTGCTCAGAAACGGTAGGGACCTTTGTTGGCTTTTGCCATGTAACCTTGGTAAAGATCTACTCTGCACATTTTCCAAATTACACAAGGCCTTTGAGGGGTCATGCCTGTACCCCTGGTTTGGAGTCAGACCCTTTAATGTTTTCCCAGTCATTTTTGTTTCTTTCTTTTGGCATAGTTTGATTCTCTTTAAGTAGCTGTATGAAGGAGTTGGCATCCGGCAAAGCCGTTTATGAATACAGCGCATCTTGGTCAGTGTAACTCTTTCCAACATTTTTACCCATCCCTTCCCTCACTTTTCTTTTTTTAAGGATACGTATTCAATTATTTTGACATTTAACAAAGTAGTTGATGTATACAACGCATCTTGATCCATATTTTCCCTGCCACGTTTTCTTCCCCCTTTGACCCACTCCTTTCCTTATGTTTCTTTTTTTTTTTTTTGTCGGTCGTGGGGCTTGAACTCTGGGCCTGGGCGTTGTCCCTCAGCTCTTCAGCTCAAGGCGAGCGCTCTACCACTTGAGCTACAGCGCCACTTCCGGTTTTCTGGTGGTTTATTGGAGATAGGAGTCTCAAGGTCTCTCCTGCCTGGGCTGGCTTTGAACCGTGATCCTCAGATCTCAGCCTCCTGAGTAGCTAGGATTACAGGCGTGAGCCACCAGCGCCCGGCTCCCTTATGTTTCTTAATTTTGCAAATCAAAACAACACTGGGATTCCACCTTACCCCAGTTAGAATGGGTTGTTATCGAGAAAACTAACAATAACCAATTCTGGCAAGCATATGGCCAAAAAGGCAACTCTATCACACTGTTGGTGGGAATATAAACTTGTCCAACCACTTCGGAGAGCAGTAAGGAGGTTTCTCAAAAAAAAAAAAACAAAAAAAACATAGAACTACCCTATTTGCCATCAATTCCACACCTGGGCATTTATCCAACAGAGCACAAACAAAGCCACACTAAAGCTACCGGTACAACCATGTTCATTGCAGTATTAGTCACCATAGCTAAGACATGGAATCAGACCAGATGCCCCTCAGTGGATGAATGGATCAAGAAAATGTGAGATATAAACATATATATACATATATATATATATATATATATGTATATATATATATATATATATATGAACTCTACTCCACCAGAAAGAATGATATTGGCATTCGTAAGGAAATGGAAAGCCTTGAAAAAAATTATATTACGTGAAGCAAGCCGGACCCAGAGAAACAAAGGTTGCATGGTTTTCCTCATTCGTGGCAGACAAAATGTGCCTATAAATCTATAAGTAAACGCACTGGGTGATATGCAAGTGGTTACAAATGAATTAGCTGACGTATAATAGACTCTATGGAGAGCTCAAATAGTGTAATTCTTTAGAAAGAAGAAGTCAAAAAACCAATAAAGTAAGTACCAGGAAATGGGAACTTGCAAGGGGGAGGGGGTGTAACATAGGGAATGGGATAGCTGAAGGGAACGAAAGGGGGAGAAGGCAGCCTAGAATTCATTGTATGTACCACACAATCATGCTTGCTTCTGAGTGAAGAGTCCAGTGACCTGAAGGATCATTATAGAACCTCCAAACTCTCTTCCCTCATCGTTACACCCATGAACAGACATCTATTTTCAGGGACTATAAAGTGGGGATCTCAGAGGGATTACTCCCTTTGAGGATGGGATGTGGGAAGGTAGAATCAGCGAGGTGTGTCCTGCTGACCTTCCTCCCATCCTAGATGATCTAGGCTTTCCTCCCACCTTAGATTCTCCAATATCTTGTTCCACTTCGGCTTCCTTATCTGAGAAACAACGCTGCCCATCATTGGCTAATGATGAAGACAAAACGAGCGTGACATGTTCCAGAATTCTGCATGAGCTCACGGGGCACACGCAGACCGGGTGATAGCTCTAACCGTCACCAGCGCTCTTATTCCTGGGTGAGGTCCCACCCAACAGTATCCAATCATGACAGAGTTGGAGTTGGAGTTTCAGGGACAGAGTAGGTACTCAATGAACTCTTACAGGTTGGCTGTAATGATCTGATTGCTATGGGTCAAATTGTGTCCCAGCCATCTGCCTACTTATGGACCACACATGAAGTTGGTGATGGTCACAGGCTCTTACATGGCTCATGTGTGAAGCCAGGATATGGGGGTGGGGGGGGGTGACCCGGACCGGACCTTACTGCATGTCCGTGAGTTTAGGGTTTATCCAAACAATTTGCAATTCCTGACTTTTTTTTTAATAATGCACCACAAAAGAGAAATCACATCCTTCTTCTCATTGATAATTAACTTTCTGAGTTACCCAAAGAGAAATCATAGCCACGAGGCCGGAAGATTAGGACTGAAAGGCAGGTTACAAGGAGAACAAAGGACAGGAGGGAGGTTTGGGGGGGGGGGGGTTGGGGGGGGATAGAAACTGATATATCCAACAGTGGGTGACACAGGGGTCCCCTTGCAAGAGCCCTGGGTCCTTAAGCTCCCCACCACCACCACGGTAGCCTAGGAAGTTACAGATGGCACGCCAAGCAGATGGGCAGGCTTGGGGAATGGCAGGGGAAGGGAAGGGAAGGGGGGGAGAAAGTAAAAAGCAAACTGATGTAAGTGGCAGGTTTAATCGCACATGCTGAGAGCGACGGAGAAAGAGAGAAGGTGGAAAGGAAGGGAGGGAGGGAGAGAGAGAGAGAAAGAGGACAAGGGAGGGAGAGAGAGAAGCGGGGAGGTGAGGGAGGGAGACAGCCAAGCCCAGCATACCGTGACAGCCTGGCAAGACTGTTATTCCCAGAAGCCGGGACACTAAAATATTTCCACCGGTTTTCTGCCTTCAACTCTCCAAGGGAAGCACAGCTAACAAAGCCGGGGGCGGGGGGGGGGGGGGTTCTACGCTGCCGCGCACCAACTACCATTCCCCTCTCCTTGGGAAAAGACACGCTGACCCACCTTTGTCCCCGTTGGCACCAGGGCAAGCTGGAAGCTTCTACACGCTCACCCGTTATTTTCCTCACTTCACGGGCACGCACGCAAACACGTGACCATGCACACATAAACACGCCACACGAACACGGGTGCACGCGTATGCGCGCACACACACATATACATAACACACACACACACACAACACACCACACACACACACACACACACACACACACAACACAGCCATCTGGACAGCTATGCTCTATCACACCTTTTTTTTCTTCTCAGTTCTGACAGCTGAAACCCTCCCCCCCCCCGCCCCCCAAGAATCATCTGTCATCAAAGATGCCTGGTATTAAAAGAGGCTGAAAGTCTAGGAACGGGGCGAGGAGGAAGAGAAAAGGATCGAGCAGGAAAGGGGAAGTCAAGAAGAGAAGAGAGGCACGGATAAGAGAGTGAGTGAGAGAGGGGGGGGAGAGAGAGAGAGAAAGAGAGAGAGGGGGAGTTAACTCTTGCTACTTGACTAACAAGCTGTCCATCTAGGATGTGTTGATTGAGAACAATCCATAATTCCAAGATCATGCTCCACTGCCCCCGGCCTCCATCGTCCGCAGAAGCGACGTGCATTTGCCCTCTGCAGCCTGGTACGGATGCAGGGGATTGGGGTGGGGGGAAAGGCTGTGGTCTCCCAGCTCCCACGGGTTTACAGCACACCAAGCTTGTCCCCGTGAGTCCTTCCGCAAATGAGCGTCGCTGGAGGGAGGCCGGCAGCGCCCGACTACCCGTGTGTCCCCTCTCGGGAGGGTTGCCAGATGGGTGAGACACGGTCAAGAGGCGAGATCAGAAGAGTCAGAGGGAAGAAGAAAGCGTGTGTTCTGTCGGGGTGTGCCGCAGGGATGCGGCGGGATCCATGGCCACCAACGTGAGGTCTCCGTGACACCGCAGCATGCACCCGTGCCAGCCAGTAGGAGAGATTCCCTCTTGAAACACAGAGGTTTCATTGAAAGAAAAACAAAAACAAAACCCATGGCGACAGTATGGCCTTTAGCATACGATTTGGGGGCAATCGCTTTGACTTTTCCATTCGAAAGTTCCAGCTGTCTAGATGTCTGTCCACCCACTCATTCACCCATCCATCCCTCCATCCCTCCATCCATCCATCTGTCCACGCCCCCGTCCACCTTTCCAAAACAGCATGTCTTGAAAGCCTGGTTGGATGCGGAGCACAAAGGTCCTGCTCTAGCGTGGACATCTGTCTCTGCTCTTGTGCTGGGCAGGAGCGAATGCTCTAGGCTCTGGCACACTACCATAGACTCCTCCCACTCCACGGCCACACATGCCCATCCCCTGGTGGGAGGCGGGGCCCGAAGACCAATGGAGAAGGGTATCAGGCAATGTCACCCTCCCACCGAGCCCAGCCACCCCCACCGCCCGAGACGCACAAGGCCCGCAGCCGTGTCCGGGGCTTACCGGCCTGGTTGGTGGTGATGTTGACCGAGACGTGCTGGGGGGGGAAGGGGCTCTTGCTGGAGACGCCGTTGACGGCTTGGATGTCGAAGGTGTAGGGGGTGTGGGCCCAGAGGCTGCTGATGGAGACGCGACACTCAGTCAGGCCCAGCTGCCGGGGCACGAACTCCACGTTGTCATCGCAGCGGGAGCAGCTGCGGCGGTCCGCCCGGCACTTCTTGCAAATGATGTTGTAGGTCACGTCGTCCCGCCCGCCCGTCTCCCTCGGAGGGTGCCACTCCAAAATGATCGACGTCTCGTTGACGATAGAGATGACGTTTCGGGGACCCGAGGGGACACCTGGAGAGGGAGACACACCGAAAGAGCCGGTGAGGCCGGACACCGCCACGGCGTCTCCGGGCGGCCGCTGGTGACCCGATCCCTTTCGTCCTTCACCTTCTTTAACCGTAAACGTACACGCTCTACTGCCACGCACAGGAGCTGTCATCTTACTAGCGCCTCCAGAGGCTGAGAGCTGAGGATCGGTTCAAAGCCAGCCTGGGCAGGAACGTGTGAGACTCTTATCTCCAATAAACCACTCAGAAAACAGGAAGTGGCGCTGTGGCTCCAGTGGTAGAGCGCTGGCCTTGAGCTGAAGAGCTGAGGGACAGCGCCCAGGCCCAGGGTTCAAGCCCCACGACTGACCAAAAAAAAAAGAAAAAACAGCTGGAAGTAGAGCTCAGGTGGTCGAGGGCCACTCTTGAGCTGAAAGCCAAGTAAGAGTATGAGACCCTGAATTCAAGCCACAGTACCAGCACAACGTGCGTGTGCACACGCACGCACACACACCTCTTCTTGGCTGTGAAAAGAACCTATCCCAAACTCCCCTGTCAATCATCCCCACAGATGATTTATTTTTTGCTTTATTTTTGACCAGAGGAGTCAACAGAAGGATGTGAGCAGCGGGTTTTATTTCTGTCCCCCCCCCCCAAACTACAACATGACATCTGTTTGGTGCTTGCAGGGACACGTGGGGTGTCACGGAGCACCGAAGCAGGTGTGAACCTCCACGGGGCACACACTTTGGGGTACCAAGGCCAGAAGGAAAGGCTGGACAGGAGAGGCTCACACAACTGCCCCAAGATACAGGAGACATGTCGGAACGCACGTGGACGCACTCAATGCGTGACCCCATCTTACACACACACGCCAAGCACACCCTCAATCAAGAATCCTACTAGGAAGACAGAATGGGCATCCGGAGGCACACCGAAGTTCACAGAGGAAGCTGGCTGCAGATGACGTGGTGAGCACGAAATAAAGCCACGTTGGAAGCCCGACGGGCCGCGGGGTCGCTCCCCAGCGTCTCTGACTCCTCAGGCAAAGAAGCTGGGCTCGCCGGGACTCAGGGAGCATGGTGCCCTCCTGCTGGACAGCTCTCTTCGGTGGTCCCACAGACCTGGGAACGGCTTCTGGAAAGCTACTACTTTGTAGGAGAGCGAGATGTTGCGGCGAATAGTCACGGGGGGTGGGCATTTCAAGATTAAGGTAGAGAAACGATCCCTAAAAACAGGCTGGTGCCTAAGGGATGAATGGAAATGAACCTTGCCCAGAAGCAACCACCACCACCACCACCACCACCACCACCACCACCACCACCTCCCCCTCCTCCTCCTCCTCCTCCTCCTCCTCCTCCTCCTCCTCCTCCTCCTCCTCCCTTCCAAACGGCAGGTCTGCCAGAGCCGTCTCTCCACATAGTAATGCATTCAGCATTCACACACGTGACTGTCGCCAGCTGAAGGGAGGCATGTGTAAAGCGGTTCATGCTGGAGACGGGAATCAAATGCCAACGTACAGAAGCAGAGAATAACAACAAGGTCGGGAGGCAGCGGGGGAAGAGACGGTGTTGAATCAGGCGCTGGCAAGCGGCTAGAGCAGCGAGCAAATATTCAATCGGATTCCATTAAAACATGAAAGAAAATCACTACTGTGCTATATAAAGCCCATTAGGTCCAAGCTAAACGCGCGGTGTTGATACGCATTTGCAACGGGGCAGAATTCAGGAAGCTTTTGTTTCCCCCCCCCACCATGAAGTCTTGAAAACGGCATTCAAGAATTCTCCACCGAGCCGGGTGCCGGTGGCTCACGCCTGTCATCCTAGCTACTCAGGAGGAGGCTGAGATCTGAGGATCACTGTTCAAAGCCAGCCCAGGCAGGAATGCTTGTGAGACTCTTATCTCCAATGACCCACTCAGAAAACCGCAAGTGGCGCTGTGGTTCAAGTGGTAGAGCGCTCGCCTTGAGCTGAAGAGCTGAGGGACCCAGGCCCAGAGTTCAAGCCCCATGACCAACCACAACAACAACAACAAAAAAAAACTGGTTTGGAGACATCTTGGTAGCCTGGGAGCTGCCACCCAGATCTGGTGGCTCCTTGTCTGTTCATTTTTGCTTCCAGTTGCTCAGAAAGGGAAATGCAAAGGGGTTCGGGGGAGACTTCATTTCTGGGATTATTTAGAAACTGGGTTCCCGGGGGAAACAATCAAAGGCCTCTCCGGAACTCATGGGTGCTTCTAAGGGGGAGAGAGAGGGGGAGAAGGGGAGAAGGGAAAGGGGAGAGAGGGGGAGGGGGAGGGAGAGAGAGAGGGAGTGTGTGTGTGTCTGTGTTACACGTGGGGACGGGACGGGTGGTTGCATCCAAGGGTGGGCGGATGGGATCCTTTTCCTCCAGTGAGCAAACACAGACATGGAAAGGCCTTTCCTGAGAGTAGACCTACAGAGCAAGGAGAATGTGCCCTGCGGGTGCGTTCCCCTCCCCCTTCGTGGTAAAGGGTTCTAGCCACAATGACTGGGACCTCATACTTCTTTCCTTCCTGCCTTCCTTCCTTGGTCTTCCTCCTCCTTCTTTCCTTCCTTCCTTCCCTTCATCCCTCCCTCCTTCCTTCCCTTCACCTTTTTTTTTTTTTGCACACACTCCTTTAAAAATCTTCCTTGCACTCTTCTAAGCCCCCTGAGAAGCAGAAAACATCAACAGGACTGGCCATCTTCCAGTATCATGGGGGCTGTTTCTCCCACCACCGGGGGAAAAAAAAAAAGGCAGTAATTTCAGGTAAGAATCAGTGCTGTGAGGTCACACGCTCCTGGCTGGCCTTCACAGATACCAGCCAGGTTGAGATCTGTCCCTCATTCCCAGAAGGCAGGTTCCAGATCAGACCTGCTCCGGCTTCGACCTGCAGTAACGACTCCCAATGCCCGTGTGCTTGTGCTCTGAAGAGATGGGCACGTTCCCACAGGCAGGCGGACCGGCCTCTCTCCAGACGCAATGAAGAGCCTGACCATAGCAGGTCTGGCCCTGGTAGAAATTCTCCCTTAGAGGAAGATGCTAGGGCTACTTTCTGCCCCTTTTGCTCGGTTTCAGGCCCTACTCTTTTGCAGAGACTCTCAATCAGTCCGGAATCTGTGGGACCCCAGCAACATTCCCCGGGAAGGAGGTTTTTAAAAAGAAAAGAAAAGGGGAGGAGGGAAAAAGGGAGGCCAGAAGGGAGGAAGAAAATCTGCTCTCTCTGTGTCAACAAAAGCGCCTTTGGTGGTGGCCAAGCACCAAGGACACAGCACCACGGACCCCTTGTCTGAGCTCCCTGTTCTCACGGCTGCTTCCTCCTTTTTCTTAATTACACACAGACAGGCTTTTTCTTTTGAAGCCTGTCTGATCTGTTGCCACGGTTACTACTGATGAACATGTTTTGTGAAGAGGGCTAGGGAAATCCAGTCCCAGTGAAGGATGGAGGGAAGTGTTGAGCTGTGATTTTCCACTTGGGAGCAAGAGGAGGCCGTGAAGGATCCCGATTTTTCTGGGGATGGACGCTCCGAAAGCCTGCAGGAGTACCTGAGAGAGGTCGGAGCTGCAGGGGACATGGTTGTCATGGTGGCTTCGGAGGGTGAAGTATGATCCTTGTGGAGCTGTCCAGAGGGCAGCCCAAGCGTTGCGAGCTTGGGACAGAATCTTCCTGAATCTGAATCTGGTTTTGGCCACATGAGTTTATAAAAGAAAGAAAGAATGGGGAGGCAGAGTGGGTGGCAGGAAGCAGGAGAGTATATTTGTAGGCATTAAGTTGGCAATAATACACTCTTGAGTAATCACTGGGGAAAGCGGGGGGGGGGGGGGGGGGGAATCTGACGAAGATTGGTAAACCCCCAAAGCGGATTCCTTTGCTGGGAATCTTAATAAAGCCAACCTTCCAGTCTCCGAATTTAGACATGAATTCCACGTTGGCACGAGGTGCTGGGTAGGCTGGCCCTGCTAACTGTGCATTGCTATGGCCACAATGGAATTCTTAGACATCCCCTCCCCTTTCCCCAAGGGGAACTGGTGAGGAAGATGAGTAATAATGAAGTAATACCTTCCTGGAAGACCTCCCCCCCCCCGGGCAGGGGGGTTGTATACCGGGACAGAGATGCCCTCCCACCTCCCCCGACACACATACACATCCATTGCCAGCTTTGTGTGACTCGGAATCTGCTAAAAGGCAGGAAGGCTTTCGTTCAGATACTCTGAGCCGGGACTTGAAGGCACACACAGTTGGTGGACCAAGGGTACATTCGCAGTCCCCTGCAACCAACCCACGACCTCCCACCCCGCTCCTGACAGATTACAGCAACCTGGCCGACAATCCTCGAGCAAGCGCACTTCTAAGACTCACCTGAAAAACGGCAGTTCCGAAGGAAAAGGGGGGGGGGGAAGGAAATTAATGAGATCGTACACCCAAATGGTGTAGCCCGTGGTTGATAAACAGAGGAGTTAAGTCACGTCAGTCGCTATTATTAACAGTATTAGTATTGTCATTACTGAAACATCTGGAACCCACACATCTAATTAAGATTGATCTATTTCAACCCGCTTTTTTTTTTTTCCCCAGTAGTGGACCTTGGTATCCACAACTGTGCTGAGCCTACTGAAGACACGGGAGCCATCTATATTGGGGAGCTCAGATGCAAGACCCCCACATCTGCGGGGGGTGGGGGAAGGGAGGGGAAGGAACCCGGCAGGTGCATAACTTAAAGGATATAAGTGAACGAGGCAGATACAAAGTACTGCAGATGTGTGGGAGGGGGGTGAAGACAGGTGTACCTAGATGTGATGCCCAAGGCGGGGGGGGGGGGGAGGGGGTCTTGTCTGCAAGGTCTTCCTCAGAGAGACATCTTGGAGGTTCTCTGCTCCAGTCTGTACACTTCCCTCCCCCGGGGAACCGAGGCCCAGAAATTATACCTGAGCAAGGCATGTCTCCAGAACGGCTCCAATACCTGGGCTCGTGTGTGTGTGTGGTACCTCTTCGCATTTCCTAAGAGGAAGCCTGACTCTGACAAGATGTCTGGTCTCCATTCTCCTTCATAATCTGGGGCTCAAACTCTGGGCTCCATGCTCTTGCTTAGCTGTTTTGTTCAAGGCTGATGCTTTACCACTGCATTGGTACTCCCCTCCCCCCGCCTCCCTCCCTCCCTCCCACCCCACTACCGGCTTCTTGCTGGTGAACTGGACGCCTGCTCAGGTTGGCTTCGAACGTAGACCCTCAGATCTCAGCCTCCTGAGTGGCCAGCAGCCGTCAACTCTCCCCTTTCAGATTCTGCCCATGGAAATTTATTCTGGCGGGGTGCCAGCTAGAACCCTCCTTTGGGAGAGCTGGTCCTCACCCCTAACGCCACTTCCTGTTTCTCCTCTCTACGACTCGTAACCTGCAGACCGCAGTCATCTTCCCAGACTAGGATGCCGACTCTTCTCCTACGTAGCCAGAGCATTATACCTTTTACGTGGTCACGACTGACTATACTCAGGAACCTTGACCGTTAGGTGTGCTGCATGGCTCATTCCTAACCCTTTCCCCTAAAACGGACACAGAGCAGATAGCACAGTAAGCTAGAAAAGTAAAGAAGAAGGTTCTTTGTTGGACACTGTTGGCTCATGCCTGGCATCCTAACTACTCAGGAGGCTGAGATTCTGAGGATCTAGGTTCAAAGCCAGCCTAGGGACACAAATCCAAGAGATTTTTGTTTGTTTACAGTTGTGGGGCTTGAACTCTGGGCCTGGGCGCTGTCCCTCAGCTCTTCTGCTCAAGGTGAGTGCTCTACCACTTGACCCACAGCGCCACTTCCGGTTTTCTGAGTGGTTCATTGGAGATCAGAGTCTCCTGGACTTTCCTGCCTGGGCTGGCTTTGAACCGCGATCCTCAGATCTTAGCCTCCTGAGTAGCTAGGATGATAGGCGGAAGCCTCCTGCGCCAGGTTCTAAAAGACTCTGATCTCCAATTAACCAGCAAGAAGCCAGAAGGGAGAGGTGTGGCTCTGAGTGAAAAAGCTAAGGAATAACATCCAGTCCTGAGTTCCAGCCCCCACTACTAGCACGCACGCACGCACGCACGCACGCACGCACGCACACACACACACACACACACACACACAGAATTGACTTGATGCAGTCAGGTTGCTGGGAAGCAATAGAACCAGCTTGTGTGCAGTCCGGCCCCCTATAGGCCTAGGGCACAGGCCTCATCCATCAGCATCTAGGTGTAGGATGGGGGTCACCTCGCATGCGGATCCTTCTCCGTTACATCCCTTCTAGGAGTAGAACCAACCCTAGCTCCAGGCCCGCGAGCAAGTCTGCACGTGTTGCTCATTAAGGTCTTAGAAACGCCGGGGCCCGGGCTCTGGCAATTCTCCTAATCATAACAGTTAGTAATAAGAAGAAAATGATAAGTCAAAACAAGGAGAGACCCTGCTGAGCGGGAATTCGGGAACATCAGCTAGCCGAGCGTTACACATTTCACCAAATACCAGTGTTTGTACAGAAGCACTTCTTGTTTTCTCCTCCTTTAATAGAGCTAATTATCTGGGGGGAGAGGGAGTTGTAGATTCCGCTTTCTGAGAAGACAGTCCTTCCGAACGGTCTTGAGCCGGGGCCGAGAGACAAGGTTTTCTGAGGGGCTGTGGAATCCCTTGGGGGAACCGACCCCGCCAGTGGCCCGGGAAATCAGTGCATCCCATTAGAACAGTGCCCGTGGCTGTGCTCGGGCCACATCCTGTGGGGGGGGGGGGGGGAGAGGGCTGCTGTTCCCGTCAAAAGGCTGGAACGGTGGCTCAAGTGGTAGAGCACCAGTCTTGAGCAGCAAGAACTAAGGGACAGGGCCTAGACCCCGAGTCTGAGCCCCAGAACGGGCCTGGCCTTTCCAATAATAATAATAACAATCATAAATGATCAAGAACCCTATGTCCCAGACAACAGAATATTCTTCTAACCATCATCACAATTCTCTATCTTTTGGGAGACGACAGACCACCAAACAGTGGTAGGGGTTAAATATTTTGCGTACGCATCCTGTGCTCCCGGGTAATACACGGAATATTCCAGGCGCAGCTCTGTGTCATTATAAAAGCGACACGTGCCGTCTCTCTTCACGTACACAGAAAACACCCAGGGTTCCCGAGGCCAACAGCTCCAAGATCAAGGGAGCTGCGACGGTGGCTCTCGACTGTCAACTCGATCAGCCTGAGAAGCGCCTTGGAGAGGATCAGTCAGCCACGCTTAGGGCCTGCCTTCACCCTGAGCGACGCGGGAGTCACCGACAAGACCTGACACTAACGCGGAGGGGACCACGCCGGGTGTGGAGAGCCCAGAGGGGAGCACTTTCCCTCTCTGCCTGCATGCATTACAGGCTTTGTCTCCTCCCCAGACCCCCAGCCATGGAACAGGGCCGACGAGACACTGAAACCTCCGAAACAGTCTGCCGAGTTTAACCTTTCCTTCTTGTCTGTTTGTTCTCTCAAGTCGCTGTGATGGAGAAAGGCATAGGAAACTCAAGGGTGGGAAGGAAGTCCTCCCCGGGGAGCCCATGGATCACCTCAGACGCTGAGTCTGGGGTCTGACACTTCCTCAGCACACAGACCCTTGGAAGGGAAGGGACGTTGAGGGAGGAACGTGTCCCCGCGTCCACCCGTAGCCCTTACTGCCTGGATTCCTCTGGGAGAGGAAAGCTCACCGCTCCTCCCATCAGTCATCTGTCAGGTACGGCAGCTTGTCTGAACAGATAACGAAAAGTCCCTATGCGCATTAGCCACCAGCCTATTAAAATAGCCAGCATCAACTCGCATAAGGACTACGCCGTAACGGTTTGGAGACAGATGTAACACCCATGGAACGGCATTAAAAAAAAAAGATGGGCTGGGGAGGTGGCTCAGTGGTAGAGTGCTTGCCATGCACGCGTGAGGCCCTGGGTTCGATTCCTCAGCACCACATAAGCAGAAAAAAAGCCAGAAGTGGTGCTGTGGCTCAAGTGGTAGAGCGCTTGCCTTGAGCTGAAGAGCTGAGGGACAGCGCCCAGGCCCAGAGTTCAAGCCCTACGACCGACCAAAAAAAAGAAAAAAGGAAAGACTTGAATTCTATGTACCTGAAGTTGAAGATTCAACATCGTAAAGACAATCATTACCTCTACAGCCATTTGCACATTTGGTGCAATGTGAGTCCTGACTTAATAGGATTATTTAATACAATATGTCCAATCTGCTCTCTCTTGAAAAGGAAAAAAAAAAAGGAGTGTTTAATAATGGAGAAGATTTCTGAGAATGAATGATCTATGAAGACTTGGTTTATATGCGGTAGATCATAAAGCTACCATCTCTAAGAGTATTTAGAATGGATGCCAGTACAGACCCAACAAACAACGGGAAAGCAGATGGGCTAAACAGGCATTTGGCCTACAAGAAAAGGGGTGATTTCACCAGGATCACATCCTATACAAGGATAAACTCCAGATAAAGGAAGGTACAAAGCATAAACATCTTACAAAGAATTAAAGAAAAAAATTAGATAGCTGGTGCTGGTGGCTCATGACTGTAACCCCAGCTGCTCAGGAGGCTGAGATCTGAGGATCACAGTTCAAAGACAGTCTGATCAGAAACATTCATGAGACTCTTATCCCCAAATAACCAGCCCAAATCTGGAGGTGGAGCTGTGGCTCAAGTGGTAGAGTACCTACCTTAAGCAAAAAAGCCAAATAAAAGTACAAGGTCCTGAGTTCACCCTAGAACTGGTGCACACACATGTGCACGTAGGTGCACACGCACACACACAGAGAAAAAGTGAGAGTACTTTTATGCCCTAGAGTGAAAAGGAGATGCATAAAACCCAGGGGAAAAAGCCAAGACAGAAATCTCCAAAACTCAAAAGAAGGGCTGGGAAGGTGGCTCAGTGGTAGAGTGCTTTTCTAGCATGTATGAGGCCCTCGGTTCGATTCCTCAGCACCACGTAAGCAGAAAAAGCCGGAAGTGGCGGTGTGGCTCAAGTGGAGAATGCTACCCTTGAGCTGAAGAGCTGAGGGAGACAGCGCCCAGGCCCAGAGTTCAGGCCCCATGACTGGACCCCCCCCAAAAAAAAAACTCAAAAGAAATAAATGGGCAGATTTGAGAGCAAAAACTAAAAATGTCAATATGCCCCCCCAAAAAAGTCACCATAAATAGAATTAAAAATAGCTTGACATGGCGAATTGCAACCTCTTGGTAAAACTATTTAAAGATAATAAAAAAATAGTAATTATAGGGTTGATACCAGGACAGAGAGACATAGAAAACATAAGGGGGAAAAAAACAACATAGAAAAAAAAAAAAAAGCAAAGCTCATTCACAGGCCATTCTCAGAAGACAAAATAAATCGGTTAACAGACATTAAAAGCAGGCACCCACAATTAGGGAAATCCTCATCGACAGGCAGGTCACAGGTGTGGCTGATGGCATCTAGCGTAGGCCAGAGAGTGTGTCCCACTGAGGCAGAGGCGAACACCGGTCAAGACAGGTGGAAAAGTCCTGGTGGGATCACCCGGCTTTCTAAGAGTAGGTACCCCATCACTCAGCAATTCTATTTCTAGGCAAACACAGGCATCCCAAGATGTCTGAGCCATTTTTGGCAGTGCGGTTGTTTATATTACGGAAACACTGGAATCAGCCTGAATGGGAGAACTTGGCAGAGGCCGCTAAAGCAGCCCCGATCTCAGTTTCCGATCTCTTCCTTGTCGGGGAAGGTACCTCCCCGGCTACCTTGTGGAGGGAGCGCATGAGCAGTCTTAACCAATGAGACCTGGCCTTTCATCATCCCAGCTGGGAGGCCAGGAGAGCACAGGGAAGAGTCCTAACCAATGAAACGCGGCTTTCATGGTCCAGCCTGAGGGGCCGGGTCATCTCAACATAGTGATCTGCCTCCTAGAGTCAAGCAACACACTCGCCCTGAGGGGAAAGAGCTTGGAGTGGAAGCGGAGCTGTGGTTCACGGGG